>NC_060280.1:89373411-89527680 GCF_021613505.1 Equus quagga | reverse complement strand
GGGAGGGCACTGGGGTGAAGTGGTGTACCTACAACATGACCAATAATTATGTACAACTGTAATTTCACAAGGATGTTGACTTTTATAACCTTAATAAAAAAAAAAAAGCAAGAGGACAGGTTGGGGCTTTACTTCTGCCTCAATATAGCACATCTTGCCTCTAGGGCAAAGCCCAGAGTTCTTGGTGAATAAATGTGTTTAGATGTCCTTTCCATTCACCAATGTTGGGCTGTGTTCATCCCATGGTGACTCTTGCAGCATCAGGTCCTTGGGCTACTTTGCAGAGCCATGTGACCCCTCCTTAGAGCATGTAGATTGGAGGTGAAGTCTCTGCAAGAGTGGCCCCCAGAAGTATTGGGCTACCTCACTTTGGTAGATAGAACACTACATTGTGTGGGCTTCTTCCTTGAAGCACTTCTCACTGGCTGATTTGTATCAAAGCCCATATTCCCTTGTCAACCATTGACCTTCAGTGACCTCAGTCTGCAGCTCTCCCTGGATGAGCCACCTAGCAAAGCATGGCTGGTAAATAATAGGACATTACTGTTTTTGAGTGGCTGAAGCTGCTGTACTTGTGAGGTTATTAACCTCTCTGTTGCAGGGAATTTACAGGGGTGACAGAACACATGGGCATTAAAAATACTGCTTTGTTTTATTCTGTGAAAAGCTGGCAGAGTAGTTTGGTTTTTTTATTTTCATTTTTAACACACTACATTCCTTGGTTCAAGATCTGAATTTAGTAGTAATTTTTAATTTTACCCTTTTGAGATCTGGCTTTTTATTTGCAAGTTCATTTATAATGTGTTTTCAATAAACTACTCAGATGTATAAATTTAATATTACAAATAAAATCTCAACACTTTAAGGTCCTTCTATCTATGGATGGGTATTTTATTGAACTGGATTTCTATGAAAGGCACTGCCAGCCAAGCTGGTTTTGAATTTCTTTTTCCCCAGATCTGTGATTTTTAAAGGTTCCATTAAATACAAACAATAATCCTCCATTCACAATTTTTATTGTGATAATGTATATCTCATAAAATTTACTCATTTAAACTTTTTAAGTATGTAGTTCAGTGGCATTAAATACATCACATTGTTGTACGCCCATTACTATCATCCATCTTCAGAACTTTTTCATCATTCCAAGTTGATACTTGGTGCTTAATAAATACTAACTCACCGTATTCTCTTTCCCCCATCCCTGGAAACCACCATTCTACTTTCTTTTCCTATCTATGAAGTAGACTCCTCTAGTTACCTTGAATAAGTGGAATCATACACTATTTGCTTTTGTGTCTGTCTTATTTCATATAGCACAATGTCTTTAAGGTTCATCCTTGTTTTACCATGTGACAGTATTTTATTCTTTTTTAAGGCTGAATAATATTCCACTACATGTATACACATTTTGCCTATCTGTTCATCCACTGATGGACATTTGGGTGGCTTCCACCTTTTGGTTACTGTGAATAATTGAGCTATGAATATAGGTGTGCATATATCTTTTTGAATTTCCTGCATTTGATTTCTTGGGTGAAATTCACAGGTGAAATAGCTAGATATTATAGTAATTCTATGTTTATCCCGTTCGCTTTTAAATTTTACGTTATCTGGATGATTCTTTCTCATACATATTTTGAGAAAATGTACAAACTGGGGACATTTTCCTATATAGTTCCTGGTTTGGGTATCAAGATGTAACAGTAGAAACTATAGCACCAGAGCACTTTCTGTTTTTGTTTTTCTTTGCCTCTAGATCAGTACTTGTTTATATCCCCTGGAGGATTGTGTATTTCATCAAGCAACCTAAGATCCAGTTATTTCGCTGTGTCTAGATATCCATTAACAATTTTGAGAAGGCTCTCAGGTGTCTGTTAGTCAAGAATCACTGGTACCAGTGATCAAGGGTTGATGTCAGAACTAGGAGAATACTGGTAACTGAAAGACACATAATGCTGCCCATGATATGCAGAAACCCTCCTATGGAAAGCAGATCCTAATTTCAGATAACAAACTCTAAGTCAAAAAGCATTTCTAGAGAGAGTTAATTCAGATAAAAGATTCAGATTCTTCAAAATATAAAAAAGACATGCGAATCCACCTAATAATATTGTTACAAAATATATAAAGCAATGCTTGACAGAAATGCAAGGAGAAAGAGATTCTAAGTCCACAATTCCAGTGGGAGATTTAAACACCTTTCTCCCATATTGTGTCTCTAAACAACAGAGAGAAATCAGTTAAGATACAGATTTGAAAATGATGAGCAAACTGCCTAATATATGTATACAGAATAATGTATCTAGTACCTGCGGAAATCAGAAAGCACTTGTCTGTAGAAGAGGCAGAGGGAAGGGACTAGAAGAGGCAACAGGGTTTTGGGGAAAATGAATATGGTCTATATCTTGTTTAGGTTGGTGATTACGCAAGTATGTGTAATTTTCAAGTCATTTACTTAATACTTAAGATGTGTGTATTTGATTGTATATTAATTGTATCACAATAAAACGAGTTTCTATGCAGTTGCTACCAATCTAAACACATTTGTTGGCCTCATCAGTACAAAGTCTCCAAGTTTTAGAACTATAGTATTAAATAAAATATAAACTAGGAAATAGCTGTTTTTTTCCTGTGACCGTACATGACTTCAGGGTAACAAAGACACTGATAAACAAAAGACACAATACTGCCCGTGACATGCAACAATTCTCCAAAAGAAAGCAGATCCTAATGTCAGACAACATAGACTTTATGTATAGGATTTTAGGTCTCTCAATTGTGGGGTCATTGTGAGGCTGGATTTGGTTTATGGATAATGAACTGTGGAACTTTCCATATTTGTCATTAGAATATCATTGCATAGATTACCATTTAGGCTCCTCTTCTGGTTTTGACTTACTAAAGAGTAATTTATTTTAAAGAAAAAGAATTGAGCTTTAAAGTACATAAGGTTAAAAGATCTCAAATGAACATGAAGGAAATCTGAGGAATAAATGAGTACAAATCAATGCAAAACAAAAGAACTAATTAATAATATGCAAAGTTATTGTGGATCTCTGAGTAGATGCATATTTCAGAAGACCCATAAAATACACAGATGTTGGATAAAGTCTGATTTGGCATTTCCCCTCTACAAAGGGGATGAGGAGAGAGAGACCTGTTTCATTTGAGTGTTCCCAAGCAAGACTCTTGAAGTTGCCCAGGATTGAAATGTATTCCGAGGATTTTTTGTAAAAATTTTGACATTGTTTCTAATCTTTTTTGTGTCAAAGTTGGAATAGCCAATGAATATTATTTCCCTTTTCTGCCATTATCTTCCCCAGAATATTTGTGCCTGTGTGTGTGTGTGTGTATGTCGGACACTCCTTATTTTCCTGCCTTCCTGATTTTTCCCACATTGTTTTGGGACTGATATATTAATCATTGTTTTATTACCTACCTATTTCCATAGGAATATTGGGTCTTCAAGGCATCAGATTTTTTTCTGTATACATTATTTATCTCACTTCCTAATGCAGGGACAAAACTTAATTATTTACTGAAAGAATAAAGGAAACCAGAGATAAGAACTTTAAAGAAGATAAGGCTCCAGACACCTTCAAGGGGAAAGTCAACTGTGTCAACCGAATACAATATTTCATTTTTCCTCTCTTCATATTGCCCAGCAGCAGTTTAGAAACATAATGTGTTACATAGAGTTTAAACATTTTCATTTACCACAATAAGCCAAAAAAGAACTCACTCAGGTCAGTTTTAATAATAAAGCTTATTTAATGCAACATATCTAAAATATTTAAACATTGTAAGCAGTATAAAAATTGAGATATCTGAATCCTTTATATTGTCTTCAAAATTAAGTGGATACTGTATTTTCATCAGATGTAATTGATTTGTGTTTAGATCTCATAAAATTACACTCGAAAACGTAGATTCCAAAATCTAAAAGCTTTCCAGTAACTGTCTACCTAGGAGTGGGTGGCCAGAAGCTCCAGGAGCCCCAGGTGCAGACTTTGCCATGGGTCTGTGTGGCCTGAGGTGTCACCACATGGCCCTCAAGAACTGCCCTGCGTCCCAGTGCACCAAGAGTAGCCATACAATGAACACAGAACATCATCAGTGAAGGAAGGGTGTGGGTATCTGAACACATTTACTGACCAAAAAAATAAATAAATACATTTCATCTTCTCCCCTTTTTGCACACAAATGCAAGCTGACCCTCCTCTACACCTCATTTCTAATAACATTTGGCCTCAATTCAAGGCTCTTGCCATACAGCCTTGCCTTTCAGAGACCATCTCCTGTGAAAAGACATTTCCTGGATGCTATAATTTCCTCTGATATGTCCCCATCCACAGGCCACACTTTATTTGAGAAGTGCAGAGGGGTCGGGGAGAGAGAAAATGTAGGAGAGAGGCTGCTGTGATAGAGGATGATGGGGGGCAAGAGTGAAGAAAGGGCCAGAACAGTAGCTACTGAAGGGGTCCCAACAATGCCAGGGGTCAATGGGAAACTCAATAAAAGGCACCTCTGGGGAATGAGGAGACAGCACTGACAAGGACTTAAGGGAGAAGAGGTCAATGAAAGCTGTATGTCCTGGGCCAAACTGTGTTTTGTTTCACTGTTGATGATACCCCAGCATTTGCCCAAAGGAGTAACCAAATCCCTGTAGACATATCCTCTCTCAAGTAGGAGGATCACTCCCACTTCTCAGAGGGACGGCTCTAGCTTAAGTGGAAGTCAGCAAAAATCTTCTCTAGCCAATTAAAGGACACAGTGGGGAAGGGATGGCAGCCTCACCTGAAAACCACTCAATACCTTGGGCTTTGGGAACTCTGGGTGGTGTTGGAGTCACTATTTTGGAGTGAGGGGAAGCGACTTTGGGGCTTCCACACATCCTTTCCACCACAGTCTCCTCTTAGTAGGTTCAGGGGACAAAGGGAGGAGTCAGATAAGCTGGAAGATTCTCTCTAACTGATTTTGGAAATCACTGAAATAACTGCTGGCTGGGTCAGGAAATTCTGACCTCTGGTAACCCACAGGTATCTCATCCAATCGACAACTGGTCTCTGAGCCTCCAGCCCTACTGACTGTCCAGAGACCTAAAGTAGAGGAAGATGAGCTCAGATGTTGACTTCCTCATCTGATGTAATAAAGCAGATGTGCAGTCTCTCAGGGAATCACTGACAAAATCCCTCACTGCTAACAACATGGGACCTGGTTCTGGAGACTCCCCCAATTTGTCACTGAAGTGCTACAGCTGATAAACTTGTGTGCCACAGGGTGTGTGTATCAGGTGGCCTTTGCTGTGTCAAAAACAACCCCGAAACATAGCAGAAACAGCAATCATTTTATACTAGAAGTTTCTTGAAAATGAATTTGCACAACCCAGTTCTGCTGGTTCCTATTGGTCAAAGCAAGTCATAAGGCCAGCTCAGACAAAAGTATAAAAGAAATGAACTTCACCTTCTGATGAGAGAAGCGTTGAAGTATTTTTTACATTTAGTTTGTGTCGTGGAGAAAGTTAGAAAGTGATTGCACATACCCAGAGAAAGGCTCAGAAAAGACATGAGAAGCCCTTACATTATGCCTTGGGCTGATCCTCAGCACACAGATAGCCTACAGTAATGAAAGAAGCAAAAACAATAACCAAAAACCCCCAGAAAATCTGGTAAAGGGGGAGAATCTGGTTTCCAGAGTTACCATAGGATTACGTTAAAATATCAAGTGTTTCACAAAAAGGTTCCAGTGTCCAGTGTTTCACAATAAAAAAAAAATCACAAGGCATACCAAGAAGCAGGAAAGTATGGCCCATCCAAAGGAAAAAAATAAAACAATAGAAACTGTCCCTGAAAAAGATCTCATGACCAATCTACTAGACAAATACTTCAAAATAACTGTCTTAAATATTTTCAAAAAACTAAATATATATAGAAAGTCCAGAAAACAGTGGGTGAACAAAATGCAAATATCAATAAAGAGATAGAAAACCTTTTTTAAAAGGAATGAAGAAGTAATTCCAGAGCTGGAAAGCACAGTAAGTGAAATGAAAAATTCACTAGATGGATTCAAAGGCAGATTTGAGCAGGCAGAAGAAAGAATTAGTGAACTCCAAATAGGAGAATGGAAATAATGTAGTCTGAGGAACAGAAAGAAAAAAATACTGAAGAAAACAAACACAGCCCAAGATATCTGTTGGAAATCATCAAACAGACCAACATTCACATTGTGGAAGTCCTAGAAGGAGAAGGGTCAGAGAAAATATTTGAAGAAATAATGGCTGAATACTTCCCAATTTGATATGTGAGTTGAATACAAACATCAGAGAAGCCGGATGAACTCCAAGTAGATGAGTGCCAACTGACCACATGAAGACACGTGAAAAGCAAACTTTCAAAAGACGAAGAGAGAATCTTGAAAGCAGCAAGAAAGAAGTAAGAAATCAGACATCAGGGATCCTCAATAAGAAGCTTAGCAGATTTCCAGTCAGAATCTTTGGAGGGCAGAAGACAGTGGGCTGATATATTCAAAGTGCTAAAAGAAAAAAAATTATACCAAGATTCCTATATCTGGCAAAACCATCTTTCAAAAGTAGGGATAGATTAACACATTCCTAGATAATCAAAAGCTCAGGGACTTTTTACCATGAGCCCTGCCCTGTTAGAAATGCTCAAGTGACTCGCAAGATGAAGTGACAGGACACTAACAGTAACTCGGGGCCACGTGGAAAAATAAATAGCTCAATAAAGGTAAATACACAAGCAATTATAAAACTACGTACTATTGTAACTGGTTAATAACTGTACTTTTGTTTTCTATGTGATTTCGGACTAATACATTTAAAGAAAATTCATTACTGCAAAACCTATTATTGCTAGAACTTTGGTTTGTAACTAAATCTTGTTTTCTACGTAACTCAAGAGACTAATGTATTCAAAAGAATTATTAGCTTACTTTTTGCAAATACAATGTATCAAGACGTAATTTTGTGATATCAATAACTGACACAGGGGTGGAGCTCTAAAGGTGTAATTTTTATACGTTATTGAAATTAAGCTGATATAAATTAAAATAGATCATTATAACTCTAGGATATTAAAAGTAACCCCCATGGTAACAACAACAACAAACAACTTAGAATATACACAGAAGGAAGGGAGAAAGGAACTTGACCATTTCACTACTGAAAACCTACTAAACATAAAAGAAGTAATGCAAGAAATGAAGGACAAAAACAGTATAAGGCATGTATACAATAAATAGCACAATGACAGAAGTAAATCCCTCTTCATCAGTACTTTAAATGTAGATGGATTAAACTCAGAATGGATAAAAACACATGATCCAACCGTATGCTGTCTACAAGAGATTCACTTTAGATCTAAAGACACAAACGGGTTGAAAGTGAAAAGTATGGAAAAAGATACCCCATGCAAATGGTAGCCAAATGAGGGCAGGAGTAGCTATACTAACATCAGACAAAATAGATTTTTAAGTCAAAAAGAGTACAAGAGACACAGAAGAACATTACATATTTAATAAAAGGTTCAATACAAGAAGAAGATACAGCTATTATAAATATGCACCTGGTGACAGACCATCAAAATATATGAAGAAAAAACAGATTTGAAGAAAGAATTAGTTCTATAATAATATTTGGAGACTTCAATACTCTAGTCACAATAATAGACAGAACAACCAGACAGAAGATAAGTATGGAAATAGAAGGCAACACAATAACACAACTAGAGCTAGCAGACATATACAGAACTCTATCCAACAACAGAATACACATTCTTCTCAAGGGCAAATGGAACATTTTCCAAGAAGGATCACATGTTAGGCCACAAATTAAGTCTGTATAGGTTTAATAGATATCATACAAAATATCTTCCCTGATCAAAAAAGGATGAATTTAGAAACCAGGAACAACAGAAAAAACTAGAAAAATCAACAAAATTGTGGAATGAAACACTCTTCAAAACAACCAATAGATCAAAGAAGAAATTACTAGGGAAATTAGAACATATTGAGAGAAGAATGAAAACAAAACACAATGTACTAAAGCTTACAGGAAGCAGTGAAAGTAGTACCAAGTGGGAAAATTATAGCTATAAAGGCTTACATTAAAAATAAGAAAGATTTCAGGTCAACAACCTAACTTTACAATTTAAAGAACCAGAAGAAGAACAAAGTAAACTCAAAGCTAGCTGAAGGAAGGAAATAATAAATATTAGAGCAGTGGTAAATGACATAGATAATACAAAAAAATAGAAAATATCAAAAAATAACCCCCAAAAGTTGGTTCTTTGAAAAGATCAACCTAGTTGACAAACGTTTAGCTAGATGTACTAAAAAAAAAAAAAAAAAAAAAACAGAGATGCAAATTATTAAAACCAGAAATGAAAGTGGGAGCATTACTAAGATTCTACAGAAATACAAAGGATTATAAAGAAAAATTTTGTGAATCAAAAGGCAGTATCAA
This sequence comes from Equus quagga, assembly GCF_021613505.1. Classification (NCBI taxonomy): domain Eukaryota; kingdom Metazoa; phylum Chordata; class Mammalia; order Perissodactyla; family Equidae; genus Equus; species Equus quagga. The sequence continues at coordinate 89,519,195 of NC_060280.1, read as the reverse complement.
GAGAGTAAAAAGGCAACCTACTAAATGGGAGAAAGTATTTGCAAATCATACATCTGATAAGAGATTAAGATCCAGGACATATAGGGAGCTCCTCAAACTCAACAACGAGAACAATAAGCAACTTGATTCATAAATGGGCAAAGGACTTGAATAGACATTTCTCCAAAGAATATATGTGAACGGCCAATAGACACATGAAAAAACTGTTCAACATCACTAATAATTTGGGAAATGCATATCAAAACTACATTGAGATACCAATATATACACCCTAGTGAATGGCTACTATCAAGGAACAGAAAGCAACAAGTGTTGGTGAGGATGTGGAAAAACTGGAACCCTTGTGGTGGCGGGAATGTAAAATGGTAGCTGCTGTAGAAAACAGTATGACAGTTCCTCAAAAAATTAAAAGTAGAATTCCCATATAATTCAGCAATTCAACTTCTCGGTATACACCCCAAAAAACTGAAGTCGGGGACTTGAATAGCTATTTGTACACCCTTATTCTTAGCAACATATTCACAATAGTTAAAATGTAGAAACAAGTCAAGTGTCCATCGATGGATGAATGGCTAAGAAAAATGTGGTGTATACACACAAGGCAATATTATTCAGCTTGAAAAAGGAAGAAAATCCTGCAAAGTACTACAACATGAATGAACCTTGAGGACATTATGCTAAGTGAAATAAGGAAGTTACAAGTAAAGAAATCCTGTATGATTCCACTTATATGAAGTACTTAGAATAGTCAGAATCATATGGATAGGAAGTAGTATGGTAGCTGACAGGAGTTGGGGAGGCGATAATGGAAAGTTAATGTTTCATGAGTATACAATTTCATTTTAATAAGATGAAAAGACTTATGGAGATGAATGACACTGATGGTTGCAGAACACTGTACATGTACTTAATGCCACTGAAATGTCCACTTAAAAAAGGCTAAGATGTCAAGTATTATGAGTATTTTACTCCAATAAAAAAGGAGGACACAGAAAGACTAAGAATGCAAAAGTACAATGATATAGGTATATAAGTACATAACGGAAATTAAAGAAATAGAAAACATGCCAGAGATGGTGCATATCATTCAAGACAATCTTTGAAACAAACAGCTGAATAATTTCTGCCAAGATGAAGGCAGAAAAAGATGAGAATGCAGAAAGAAATTATATTTGGAATGCAAAAAAGGTCCCAATAAGAATGTAATTGTATAAGGAGCAAATATTAAAAATTTAACCAAACACATACATACTATACATTTAAAAATGGGCAAATGCCTAGAAACATACACAACTGCTGAAGATGAAATTGGAAGGCTTAGCTGTCCTATAACCATAGAAGGAATTCAATCATACTAATATCATTGGAGGGGTAAATTACCAAAAACAACTCTCTTAACAGCTGCCCCTCATCCAGATAATTTTATCAGTTCAGTGCACCCTACATCAAAGAAATGGATATGTCTTAGCTTATGGAAACAGTTTAAGAACCAAGAAAAGGTGAAAATACTTCCCATTGCCATATAGGAGGCTGTCATAATCTACATCTAAATACCATTCGGAGACAAAATATGGGAAAAACAATTACATGTCAATGTTACTCAATTGTCTCATTAAAATGCTTGTGCAGAATACTAGTAAACAGAATCCAACTAAGTATATATATAAGAAAAAGATGAACTTCTATGTAGAAGTTGAGTTTATTCAGGAATGCAAGGTTGATTTAACAGTAGAAAACCACTAATTATAATGACCACATTTATTATTTTAAATACTCATGTTAATTATTCACTCATTCAAATATTTATTAGGTACTTATCATGGGCCAGCTGTAGTTGTAGGTACTGGAATTTTATCAGTGAACAAATAACGATCATTGCAGATGCTGCAGGGAAACACTTGATAAATTCATAGGCATTCAGCCTGCAAACTATGAAATATTAGGAAATTCTGTAACTATATACAGAGTGGATACAAAAACAAACACTGAAAACAATCTTTTCTTTTTAATTAAAAAAAACTCTCAGGGGCCGGCCGACTGGCACAGCGATTACGTTCACACATCCCACTTCGGTGACCCAGGTTTCCCAGGTTCAGATCCTGGGTGTGGACCTATGCCCCGCTTATCAAACCATGCTGTGGTAGGCATCCCACATAAAATACAGGAAGATGGGCACAGATGTTACCTCAGGGCCAGTCTTCCTCAGCAAGAAAGAGGAGGATTGGTGGCAGATGTTAGCTCAGGGCTAATCGTCCTCAAAAGAAAAACTATCAGGTGTATAACATTATGTAAATTTAAAGCATACAACATGTTAATTTATACGTTATATATTGTGATATCATAGCCATTGTAGTAATAGTTAGCACCTTTATCATGTTACATGATTGTCGGGTTTTTTTAGTAGCTGGAATAATTAAGTCTAGTCTCTTATCAAATTTGATGATTATAATACAATATTGGTGGAGGCAATTTTGAATGATTACATAAAAGGCATATCCTATTAGAACTGGGAAGAATACAAGATTACTGCTTGTACTATTTCTAGTCAGTATTGCATTGTGGGTCTCATTCAGACTCACAAAGCCAGAAAATATACATATCCATATCAATATCTATTTCCATATCTATTTCTATATTTAAATCTATCTGTATGTATATTTAGCTATATATATATGACCTAAGAATTAAAGTGGAAAAATAAAACTATCATTATTTACATACATGATTTCCTATGGTGAGAAAACTAAATGTATTGTTATTAGAACTCATAAAAACATTTAGAAAGACTGCTAGTTACAAATTCAACAATGTTTTATACATCAACAACAATCAAAAAATTCTAATATTAATAATGGTTACTTTACAATAGTAAGAAAATTATAAAATGCTGAAGGATAAATCCAACAAAAATACACAATATTTTTTGAAGAAGATTGGAATATATTAAATGTCTTTGAAGATAAACACAAGGAAAAATTAAAAGTCCAACGCATAACATATTCTAATTCCTCCCTAAAAGGATTGAGAGATTTAAAAACTAAGTATATGCACCTAGAGAAGAAGAAATCGGCCTATTTTCATTTTGAAAAAATTCAGGCAATGATAGAGTAAGTGTATTGCACACCAGTTACCCAAAAATAACTGCAAAAAAACTTCTGAAAATTACTAAATAGAATAATTCAGACATTTTAAAAAAGATTATTCATTGTGTCCAAACTGAGTTTTTCTAGACTTAGAAGTTTGATTTAACATTGGAAAAATCAATGTGTGGTACCTAATAACTCACAGACTTGTATATGCAAATCTGATCAATGACAGAAAAGGCATCATAGAGAAAAAAGGAAAGGTGATCTTTTCAATAAATGGTCCTTGAGAGTTTTACATCCATGCAAGAGAAATGATTAGACATAGAGTGACACTGTATATAAAAATGTATTCCAGATGGATTTAGCACAAAAATGTAAAAATCAGAGACAAAGTAGTAGAATACATATAAACCACAATTGGAAGAAAACTTCTGAAGACATCAGTAAAGCTGGATAAATCTGGCTCTGATAAAATTAAGAATTCCTTTTCCTTAAGACACTATGACAAATAAAAAGACATCATCTTGACTTCCAGTAGTTTTTCACCTAAATATACCACTCTGTCATACACTGACCAAGAGAGGTTGGGAGCAACTCTGTCCATTTAGCTCATTTAGTAATGCTTACTAGGAGGCCAAGCAGCTGGATGAGGCCAACCTGCAGGACTGACCTCACCCAAGGCTTGGACTCAGTCAACTGTGAACAACTTTCAGTAGGACTTATAGGTTTTATTGCAGATAACAAATGATGTCATCCAAGGCCAGTCTATTACACATTGCAGCACACACAAAGGAGTTAAGACTACTACCTTACCCAAGAGAATCACGTCATAACCCACTTTTCTCCAAATAGAAACATAACATGAGTGTACCCAGATCATTTCTGATCAGGATTTATCATTAAGCTTGCTTCTGAGTGTATTACACTGTTTTGGGTAAACCCCATGGGAAGTGACATTAAGCAGTGACCACCTCCATGGTCATACATGACATAACCAAAGGCTGCTCAAGTGTTAGAAGAATATGAATTTGCTATCTCTAAATTGAAACAAAGCTGTGATGTTTTGTGTCTATCCAAAGGCCACTTTCAAGAACTTCTAGTGATGGCATTAAGCACATTAAATATCAGGACCTTCCACATTCACATGAGGTTTTCTATTTCATAGCATGTGGAGGGGATGAGAAACCTAACAGCAAGTCTCACGCCAGGTGCAGCTCTTGCTGAACACAGGCAAACATGCTTGCTTTTCCAGGCTGTGGAGCAGGATCTAGGAATCAAAGCAAACATTCCCTGTTCCAAGCCTCTATGAACTGCAGGAGGTTAAAGATGTTTCTTCCTTAGTGGCCGGATATGTTGTTCTCCTTTGAGGGCCATGAAATTAGGGTGTCTTCCACTAGCAGGTAAATCTGTCCTTTAAACTCTTCCCTTGATTTCACCCTGACCTTTTATCCAAGAGGATCAGGTGTGAGAAAAGGACAAAAGCATTTTTATACAATTTACAAAGGCATACTATATGCACCATCGTGGCCAGCAGGAGGCAGTGTAGATGGACCCTGAGAGTGGTGAACTGATTCAGGTGGTCACTATCTTCATGTTCTTAGATCAGGTCAATATGACAAGAGAAGCCGGGTAACTTGAATAGGATTAAGATTAGCTCCAGTTACAGCCAAGCTGCAACCTAGAAGGTATAGAAACGACACTGGCCTACTATTGCTATGAGGGGAATAAAAGCCATAGCATTCCCCAAAATGGTCAGGGCAGAATGGCACATGTTCAAACTACATCTACAGGACCACGCTCTAAGCTGGAGCTCTACATGTTTCTTATGTTTAATGGCTTCAGTATGAATTGTTACAGGCTGGTTTTCAGGAGATTCTGATTGCTTCCCCTCATTGCTTAAATTCATAGGGCGTCTAATTAGTGTGAGTTATTTCATGTCTTCAAAGTAAACGTGGACACATGTAGACTTTTACACATTCCTCACATTCACAGGGCTTCTTTCCAATGTGTTTGTATGTGCTTACTAAGGAATGAGAAACAAGTGAAGTTTTTTCCACATTCCTTAAACCCTGATAGGAAATAGTGAAGTATTTCCTGCGATGCTTAGATTCACAAAGTTTCTCTTTAGTGTGAGTTCACATATGGATGTGAAATGTTGATGAATCCAAATATGCTTTTCCACATATCCAACACTTAAAGGGCTTCTCTCCAGTGTGAGTTCTCAAATGTACACCTAGATTTTAGGAAGTAGTAAAGGCTTTCCCACATTCACCACATTCAAAGGGTTTCTCTCCAGTGTGAGTTCCTACGTGTTTTATAAGGGTTGAAGAATAAGCTAAGGTTTCTTCACATTCTTCACATTTATAAGGCTTTTCTCCACTATGAGTTCCTTCCCTTTTACTATGGACTGAGGACCAAGTGAAGTCTTTTCCACATTCCTTGCATTGATAGGGTTTCTCTCTCATGTGAGTCCTTACATATTGGATTAGGATTGGGGAAATAGTGGAGGCCTTCCTGCAGTATTTACATTCATAGCATTTCTCTCCAGTGTGTGCTGACATGTGAAAGTTAAGTTTTGAGATGCATGTATATGCTATTCTACATATCTCACAAAGGGCTTCTCTCCGATGTGAGTTCTCAAATTTGCATTTAGACATGAGGAAGTAGTGAGGATTTCCCACATGCAGCACATTCAAAGAGTTTCTCTCCAGTGTGAGTTCTTATATGCCTAATGAAGAGTGAGGGATGAGTAAAGGCTTTCCCACATTCCTTACATTTACAGGGTTTTAGTCTAGTATGAATTCAAATGATGTGATAAAGGCATTTGAATTTGTATAAAACTTCCCACATTCCTTACAGTCATAGTATTTCTTTAGCAGTGTGTGTTTGTGCATACACAGGAAGGCCTGATGAGTGAATTAAAGCTCTCCCAAATTGCCTCCTCTCATAGAGGTTTTCTCTGTTGTGAGTTCTCATATGTGCCCGAAAGTGTGAATGACTAATGAACACTTTCCCAGTCACTGTATTCAAAGGGTTTCTCTGCCATGTTAGCTCTCCCATACACAACATTTGGAGTCAGGCTGAAGATTTTACAAGGCTGATTAAACACAGAAAGTTTCCTTCTAGTAGAGCTTTTCTTGTGCACAGTAAGGAATCCTTTTCCACACGGATTACATACATGTGATCCCTCTATTTTGACTTCTCATGTGTGTCTTAAGCAATAAGTGTTTACTGAAGACTTTTCCACATTGCTTAGAGTCACAGAGTTCTGCTCCACTGTGGGTCCCTTCTTGCTGATGAAGGGATGAATGGTGATTATAGGATTTTCAGATTCATTATATATTTTACACTTCTAAAGTTACAAACATTATGATGATGACAATGATTTGCATCATTTTAATTACATGAATATAGTTCCTGTTATTTTTTTCAAGTTAAATAATGGACCTCTTCTGGCAAAATCTGGTGCCATCAATTCTAACCTTAAAATGATTCCTTTAGAATTTCATGAAATTGCTCTAAAAACTCAATGAGTAGTTACATATGTGGGAATGTGTACTTGTGGTATCTATGAAGCAATAAGCTTTGAGGTAGTTTTTTATTAACCCCAAAACCATCATGTTCAGAATGTCTATGAATTGCTTTCTCTTGGGAGGATGCCACTTGTCTCAAATATCTCCCACTTATACTGATTATCTTTAAAGGAATTACCAATCTTGAATGTGGAAAATAAGAAATATCACAACTCAGTCTTACTGTTTATATCCCACTAGATGTTTTTCCTCCAAGAAAATCCTGGTGAACTACTGGCCCTTTGGTTTGAAGTTGCATTTCCCATTCTGAAGTAAAACAAACAAACTAAAAACACATTTAAGTGTGTGCAAAAACAAGTGATGCGCTTAAGAAGTTAAAAACAATAAAGCTCTTTTGTCTTTATTTGCATATTAAGAATGCTAAAAAAGTAAAGAAAAAACTTCAGCCATTTGTCTATGGGAAAAATTTGGCAGTAAGTGTGTGGGGTCAAAATTTAGTGGTTTATTAAAAAACAATTCTATGAAAATTAAACACGTGATGAACAGTAACAGAAGACTATCAGGAGATATGAGTGGGAACTATGTGGACAAGGAAGATGCATCAAAACAATAAACATAAAGAAGAAATAGATCAGGTCATTTTGTGACATCATAGAGGTTTGAGAAGGAAGAAAGTAAGAGTAAGAGAAGCTGAAGAGATCCCAAAATCTCAGAGACCAATGGCTTCAGCCTGCTGATACAAAGTGTACCTTCAAAATATTCCACACTGGAGTTTGGAAGACACCAAACTTCTCATTGACCAGTGAGTTCACAAACACTCACCTTGGAGGACTCCTCTGTCCACTGCCCTCAACTTTTTCCCTTGTTCCAACCAAGTGATCAGACTGGGTTTGAACAGTTGATACCTAGTCCATGGGGAAAGGTGCATTAATGAGAAAGGCTCATGAAGGACAGGACAAACCATCTCATGAACAGAGAACTCTATTTCTAATGAAAGCAGGGAAATAATTTCAAAAGGACCTAAAAGGCAAATATCCCTTTGCTGTGTGAAAAGATTGGTTATCTCTGACCCCAGAAAGCCAAATTCAGATGTATGCACACATTTGCAAAGCACTAAGACTTTATTCAAATAGAAAACAAAGGAAATTAGACAAAGAGATCTTCATTCTGATGGGGAAACCACTAGAGCAGTGATTCTCAGACCTTGGAGTGCATGATGATCATCTGAAGGGTTTATTGAAAAACAAGAGTGTATCAAGATCATCTGAAGGACTCACCGAAACACTGAAGGTGGGGCATCAAGCCCAGCTTTATAATTCAGTATGTCAAAATTGGAGTCTGAGAATGTAAATTCCTAACAGAGTGATGGTGTTGCTGTTGGTCCTAGAAACACATTTACACAGCCACCACAGCAGATTAAAACACTACTGGTACAGGGACTGTCTATCTATTTCCCATTATATTGAGATTTGCCATCATGAATGTAGGAACATCATAAGTACATAATAGAAATCTGTTCTCTAAGAGGTGATGAGGAAAGATGGCAGCCTTACCTACTGTGACCAGGTTCTTGTACATCTCTGTATAGGTTTCTCTGAGTGAGGTCCAGTAACAACCACTCCTTCTGAGTGAAGTCCACAACCATATTGTCAAGGGTCATTGAATCCTAAACCATCACAAACATGCTGGCAATAACTAAGAAATATCTCCACAGATGTTCACTGGGGAATGAGGACAGAAGACCCACTACCTATATGGGGTTATGAGATCTCTCATTATCTTTCCAGGGTCCTATGGTTCTATGTAGTTTTCTCTATCTAGACTCACTGCTGATCTCCTCCACTCATGTGGCTTTAATGACATCTCTTAAACATGACTTTATCTCAGCATAACTAAAGTAGGAGGTCTTCTCTTATTTCCCTCTGTTGTAACACACACCTGAGTACACTAAAGACATTTGATAACAGTGTTGAATGACTGAATTCTTTGAGAAAGGGACACTTAGATCTTATTTACCATCTATCAGAGCATGCAGCAAGTAAGACATGTGCAGTTGGCATCCATGAGGTTCACGAGTGATTACTGAGATTAGTTTCTGGGTAATTCTTCAATATGAGAGATTCCAGTTTCTCAGGAAATTCAGCTAGGGATGCAGTCCTTGTGTGGGGCTTTATTTGCTTTAGGAATCTCCAGACACAGGTATGCCTAGAAAGAATGTATCGACCTGGTGGATTTAAGTACATCATTCTGTAAGATATGCTTTTATCTTACCTGCTGATAATCTTTCAGCCAGACAGCCACCATCCTTTTTGCCTCTGTATTTTCCTCATGAAGGGAGAAAGGATCCCTAGAAAGAAGATCTCAGGGAAAAGAAGGAATACATCAGAATGACCATATTTCCGAGATTCACCTGCCTTAAAATCATTCCATCCAATTTGAGATTCCCATATATCCCTGCACACTCAAGCAATCTCACACAAATACACACGAGCAATGTAAAATTCCAGAGGAGTCTTGTCTCATCTGGAGCCAGAAAAGGGGATTTTGAGCCATGCTGCCCATGAGGAAAAGGATAGTTGTCTTATTTCACAGGTACAGAAGCTAAAACCCTGAGAAATGTGATTCTTCATTTGCCCAAGGTGATAGGCAATGAGACTATGCAGCATGGATTCCCAAAGTACACATGCCAGGAAGCTGACTTGAATAACGGCAGTCTCCGGCATACTTCAGCTGCTTCTAAAAGAAGGAGCAGCATGACTGCTCAGGCCCAGATCACTGGACTCTATATCTTGCAGGGGTGACATTTAGCATACTCTGAAAGTGAGAATCAACAAGGACTTACCATGTGTGAAATCAATGGCTGCCGTCCTGGGAAGGTGATGCTAAAATGTGCCTGATGGGAAATTTGATGCTAATGTCCCTTCAAAGCAACTTAGGTATCTAAGTGGACGTGGTGATCTTCATCACTCTTGACACAGAGTTATCTGGAGTCCTGTTTCATTTCAATCATTAATCAACAAGCATTAATTATTAGTCATCAAACACTATACATTAGCTGTCTCTCTGTAGATGATATACATGAAATTCACTAAGAATGGTATACTCTATAGCATGCATGTTAGTAACATCAGTTACCATTTACTGAAAACCATTACATGACAAAAATCTCACTAGGAGCTTTGCATTTACAAGTTTGCTTAAGTATTATAAGAACCCTTTATATTAAATATCATTACCCTTATTTAACAGCTGAAAAAAGCTAGATTCAGATAACACTAATAATTGCTCCAACGTCATCCCGTTAGGAAATAGAGAACCAGAGCTTGAATGCAGGTAAGTTTGTCTCAAATCTTGATCTCCCGAGGTTGTTCTTATTCAAAATATGACAAGAAGCTGGTGTCAACCTGCATTGTCCATTATGATAGCCACTAGCACATATGTTATTGAGCACCTGATATGCAGCTAGAGAAACAGGATTTTAAATTTCCTTTGTTTTAATTAAATAAATTTTATATTTAAAATTGTTACTAGATTCACTTATTTGAAAACTTAAATATGTTTGGAAAAACCTGGATAGTTGCATATCCTATCTCAACTGTAAGTTTTACATGATGAAACAGAAATCTAGTACAGGTGATGAAAATTTTATGTGCTATGGGTTCTAGACCAAGAAGAGTGGAACATAACAATAGATGGGGCCAGATTCCCTGACATGGGTGCACTGAATAGACAGTCCGGATTTAGTATATTAGCTCATGGACCTCAGAATGGCTTTAACAGCTTACTTGCTTGGACTGAAACTTAGACTCAATGGGGGCCTACAGTAATGAGCTGATATGCCAGAGCTTCCCCGAAAAAATGTGATAGAGTGAATCTAGAGATATGGGAATGTTACACTGGATTGATCATGTGTGTACAGCCCTCATTCCTCATTTTATGTGGAGGGAAAGGAAGATTCTCTCTTCACAAAGAGAAACAGATTAATAAGTAGAGCGCCTGCATCCTTGAAAGGCTCTTTACTTTATAGGCCGGGTATGACTGTAGAGGATACCATCATTAAGCTGAATTTCCTGATTTCACTGGGGATGATGAGAACCCAGAGTAGCAGAAATCAAGTAGGCAGCACTTAACCTCCAACAACAAGGTGGTACATAAACTGTCAAGGGCAGTGGAAATGAAGCAGGACTCAGAGTGCTTTGGCCTGCTGACATCTTTAGTGGTGGCTGACTGACCCCAGGCTAATTGGCTCCTGGGCATGAAATAGATATGCAGCCTATTAGAGAAGGGGTCAACAAACCCAGCTCCAAAGGTCCACATAGTAAATTTTAGGCTTTGTGGGCCAACTAGTCTCTGTAGCTAAACTCAACTCTGCCATCGTAGTATCAAAGAAGCCACAGACAATATGTAAACAAATGAACCCTCCACAAAGGGACTTGCGGTCATTTGCTAGAGTGACTATGCAGTGGGGAGAAGGAAATACCCAAACAGGCTCTAAGATGACCCTATTTCCTGGGAATCCAAAACACCATTGTGGCCCACCACCAGTCAAAGTGGAGGCTTACGGTTGTCAGGTGATAGATGAAGTCTTAACTCCACTGAACTCTTATTGGACCCAGCAGAACCAAGGACCCACCCTGTGGTTATTTCCCCAGTCCCTAAATGTATAATTGGAATATAGACATTCTTGGCAATTGACAGAATTCCCTTAAATTAGTTCTCTGACCCATGGGCTGAGGACCATTACAGTAGAGAAAGCTAAGTGGAAGATCCTAGCATTCCCCACCACGTGACCTGATAAACCAGATATAACACAGTAAGCCTGGGGAAACTGCAAAAATTAATGCCAACATTAAACTTGCCTGAGGACAGGGATATGGGGAATTGGTCTTGAAGAAATTAATCATAGGTATCAATAACAACCCTGAGAACAATTCCAGAAACAAACTGTAGTAGTTCTGCATGCTTTCCCTATGCTTTTATATGTATCTGTTTACTTATATGAAGGTATTTATATATACTAACCATCCACTTCTATATCATTCCCATTTTTACTAATATACAAATTACAAGATAACATTACAATATAGTCTTTAGGTAAAAGAATATTCATGAGATTGTGACTAAGTTTGAGGAGTACCTTCTCTGGCCTGTGATGGGGATAAAAAATACTTGATATAAATTGGTACTTCCTGATAGAATGCAATTTTTAGTGCACTATATCACCTAGAAAATATTTTGTAAAAGATCTTTTGAAGCCTCTAGACTGGAAGTTGGCAAACTACAGCTCACAGGCCTGTTTTTGTAAAAAAGAAAAAACTTTCCTTGGAACAAAGCCATACCCATGTATTTACTAAGGTCTATGGCTGCTTGTGCTCTCTGAAGGCAGAGCTGAGTAATTCCAGACCTTCTGGCCCACTGAGCATAAAGTACTTACTCCTTTTCTGAGAAACATTTTACCAATCTCTACTGGACCCAATTACCAGTTTACAGGAATTATAAGAAATGAAGGAAAAATTTAAGCACACCATGAAAATAAAATTAGAAATATCCAAAAATGTGAGTTTCTAAAAGAACACATGCCTCTTCAGAATCAATATTTTGGAGAAACTAACTCTGTTCCAGGTTAAAAGAGACTGAAAAACATAAACAATTGTCATATGTGAACCTTGATAGGGTCCTATATACAAATACATATTTTGCAAGAATGTGGAGAAGTTTAGTTTTTACAGAGTAGATATTAGATGACATTATTTTTTATTTTCTTGGGTGAAATAATAGTGTTTTGGTTTTAGTCCTCATCTTAATGAGATGTATTGCCAAGTATTTTAGGTTCAAGTATCATGTCTGCAATTTAATTTCTACTTACTGTCAAAGAGTTCACCAGAAAATCTATTTCATTATCTAGAGAGAGAGCAAACATGCAAATGCTGAAATGGGTGTGTGTACTTCAGTGGACACTCCTTGTACTAGTTGTTGACGTAACCACAGGACCAGGTCAAACCGGCCCTATCATACCAAAGTTATCCTAGAGGGACAGCGAGCCAACACTAAAGTCATGTGGCTGGAGCACGTGCCGATGAGAACGTTTTAACCTATAATAACAACTGGAACCAAAGATTTCCCCTCTCAGAGAACTAAAAGGACTGGGACATGATGGGAACTCGAAAGACAGACACTTTTCATAAGCAAGGGATCTGTTGTCCAGGAAGACTCGTGTTAAAGCCCCTTTCCACACCTTGCCATAAATGGTCTTGGTTAGAGTCCTTGTCATCCAAAGTGGTCCTGTAAGTACTTCCGCATACCAGCATGCCACCCCCAAGCCCTTAAATTTTACCCTAAACCCTGGATCAGGGGTACAGATTTGAGAGCCTTGCCTCTGTCGACGAAAATAATCCATAACCAATCTATAAATGAAAATTTGGGAGAATTTATTCTGAGCTGAAATCTGAGGACCATGGCCCAGGGCCTTTCTTCCCGAAGGAAGAAAGGGTACCGAAGAAGTGGGGTGCACAGAGTGGTTATATACCCCCAAACAGGATGTTTCACATAGGATTGAAATGTCCCTTTTACAATAGCCGCGAGACTGCTCTGTCGGCACAGCGATTGATGGACACAGCAGGTAGGTCTGCTGTCTCAGTGGACACAGCAGGGTGGCAGGTCTGTTGTCTCCAGCTGGGTGGTCACAGGTGAGCTGGGTGGTCAAAGGTGAGCACAGCAATCAGTTCCTAGCCTAAGGAAAGATGCTTATCCCTAAGGAAATGCCAATGTGGGGGGAAGTTGCATCTTTATCTTAAGGCCATTTGTTCTTGCCATAAAAAAATGTTTAAAGCAGATATATAATGCATGTTCAACGGCCACAGTCAGGCCCTTTTGGAAAAACAAAGTCAAGCCGAACTAGGTTTACACCAAATGACTTCCTCATACACTCCAATATATCCTATTACTTGCCATTTTTATTTGTCACCTCCCGTCTCCTTGACAGTTGACCTCACAATACAGGCTTTTCTTTTCTCAGAAGCTGGTGCCGTAAAATTGGCTTCTATGCCCATCAGGCAGTGGGCCTTTACCAATAATATTTACATTTTTTTTAGCTTTAAGACTTTTCAAAAGAAAAATGTCAAAATAATACATGTAATCCAAACATCCTGTTAATGGGAAATTCAATTATTCTAAAAGTAGTGTAATAACGCATCCATTCTTTTCTCCTGGAGGCCCCTGGTTTGAAGCTTTGTGGAGATGTACAGGCCTAGGAATTTCAGACGAAGAGACAGGTAATAGCCTTGTTTCTCTTTAGCAGAAACACTTGTGTTCTACATATGTTTCTAATTAGATACTGAAATATACACACCATAGACATCCAAGGAAGTACATTATCTTTACCTGAACGTAGTGTGTCAAAAATACAGAACGTGCAAAGACAAAGCCAAATTCTCAGATGAAACACTCTTTTGCATACAAAAAAGATATAGGCTCTTTTGAACCAACTTTCCCCCAGTGCTCTTGGAATATGCCAGAATCACCAGGCCTGTGAGGATGCCAGGACATGAGAGCTGAGTCAAGTTCACTCCAACAGCAGAAATTATTTTCCTTATGGAGAAAAGTTATAAAGCTTGTTTTGGAGGCTTCTGAAGAGGGGAGCACAAGGGATGAAAAGGCCCTGCAAACAAACCTTTACCACATTTTCCGACCTGAGGAACCTGGGGAACCTGGGGACATATGGCACCAGTGGCCTATCAGGCAGTCCAGGCAGATGTGAACCACGCAGTCCCAGCCTCTCTCAGCAGACCCCTCGGCAGCCCTCATGCAAACTGTTTTCTGATTCCTCTCCTTCCTCCCTCCGCTTCGCAGGCTCCTCACCCGGGCCTACTGAGGCCCAATCCACGACCAATTCGATAACCTCCAAATTGCGCACAGCAAGCAGCAGAAAGGAACGAAATGAGTGTGACTTCACTTCCGCTTCCTGCCCAGGGGGCCAGAAGGGGTAGGCCTTCAGCGTTTGAGCTACTAGGTATGCTCCACAACGCTGAAGACAAAGAAATTATAGATTCCTCCCTCGTGGGCGCGGATGGGCCCCCAGTCGGCTCAGCACAAGGACTGAGGACAGGAAGAAACCAGGAGGCCAAGGCTGAAGCTAGAAACAGGTATATGGGCGGGGCTGTAGGTGGAGGGCGGGGCCCAAACATGGGGGCGGGGTTGCAGGGGGCCAGAGGTACAGCTCCAGTTTGGATAATGGAAGGGCACGGCGGGTGGTATGGGCTCCCTCCACAGTCTGCACAGTGATGAGTTTTCTGCCTGCCTCTCCCCACGTTCCTAGAGTCTTTATAATGATTGTCCCATATTGATAAGCCCACAATCCATGAAATAGTCTATTTCCTCCGTTCAATCAATCTTGTCTTTAGGCCTTTATTTGGACACCGTGCTAAATTCTCATCATCGATTTTTTGGCTTTTTCAATGTAATGACATTTTCTGTAAAACTTTTGTGTTTTTTGTTTCAAATATATATTTCTGTCTTTATTTTTATGAAATAGCACCGATACTAGGCATTCTTCACTTATTCAGGCATAGTTCTAAAGCCTCTCCAGCAATCATGTTTGCTGTGGTTTCCAGTGGATGGCGTTTGTGGAGTTAATAAAGATCTTTTAAAACACGGATTTAGTAACACATTTTATCAAGAGTTCTTCTTGTGCGTCCTCACATGTGCTTTATGCATCTGTTGAATTGATAGCTATTTTGCTGTTGATGTTTCAACTTTCACTGTACAAATCATTTAACTTTTCTGTAGCCAAGGAAGTCTGGTTTTTAAAATAATACCTAGATTTCCTGCGTTGCCTTAAAAAGTCTCTTCAAACTCTAGATTATATACAGGTTTGTAATTTTTATCTTAAATGTATTATATTTAAAGGCACAAATCTTTAATCCTCGTGGAATATGTTTGGACGTGTAGCATGGGATGGTAGATCCAATTACTTTTTTTCCTCCAGAAAATATGGCTAATTGCTTTAGTACCACGGATTGATAAAACTATTGTTGATCTAATATCTTGAAATTCCTCCTTTACTACACAATATATTATGTATCAATTTCTAGACTCTTCTGGGCTAGTAATATATTTACTTATACTCATATCACTCTTTCTGAATATAGCGGTTTTAGAAGTTTTAATATTTAGTGGTAAATGAGTTATGGTAGGTAATATTTGTTGCATCTTACTGCTTTGGGTGCTCAGCTTGGGGTACTTGACTGGTCAGCTGGTAGTGTGTGCAGGCAGATGGGCTTGCTATTGGGATCTGTGCGTTTGAAGGAGCAAACACCTCTTTCAGCCTTTACAGACTGCTTTCACTAGATAAAGATCATCTGCTGTCTGGTCCCTGAGCTGATGGCTTTGCCTCTGGGATCATAGCTGAGTGGAGCTGGAGGCCAGGTCAGGTGCCTACAGCTGGGGTGCAGTGGAGTCTGTTGTTGGCAGTCCTGTGACCAGGGGAATCAACCCTACCCGTTCCCTGGGAGGACAGGACTGCCTCCAAGACCTCAGTCAATAGAGCTGATACTGGAACAAGGGTTCTCTTCAGGGTCCACAGACAGAAGGACTATCACTACTTTTGTGGATAAGTGTGGCTCCCATCAGGTCACTGGGCAGGTCCCTGAGCAGGCAGGAATGGCCCTAGACCACATCTGAGAGGGTCATGGGCCTTCCTGTCACACGGCTGCTTCAGAGTCTACGGCCGGGGCCGTTGCAAAGTTCTGCAGGCCTGCCTCAGGGGGCACTCACAGATATGCTTCCTGCTGGGATGCAGGGCGTAGTGACTGCTCCTGACTCATAGCTGGGAGAGTCCGCAACCACAGGCCCTCTCAAGCTAGTTTAAACTGATGTCGTCTTATCCACAGAGTGTTAAAAGTTCTTTTTCAGGGGCAGTAAGCTGAAAAACTGCAAGTTCTATAGCCAGAGCATTCACACAGGAGAACTTCTTGATCTGAAATAACATCTAGAGCCAAAGATTCTTCCCCCATGGAACCAAAGGACTGGGACACAACCAGAACTCAAGAGTCAGACTCTCATAGGAAGTGAGGGGTCCATTATCTAGGAAGATCCAGTGCTGAAGCCCCTTTGCACACCTTGCTGTTGATGTTTAAAGCGCTCCAATTGAAACCTGCTCCACCAGCACTTCCAAGTACCAGCCTGTTCCCCTAAACTTTTAAATTTTACCCCAAACCCTGGATCAGGAGACAGATTTGAGAACCTTGCCTCCTGTCTCCATGCAGGCCAACCTCACAACAAAGCCTTTTCTTTTCTCAAAAGCCAGTGCCATAGTTATTGGCTTTTTACGTGCATTGGGCAGGAAACCCCCTTTGTTTGGTAACAGGTCTGGTGCTGGGTTATGGGCTGCTGCAAGATCTAGGCAGACCAAGGTCAGCAGTCCTGCCTCCAGGGACATAGATGTCTCGCAGGCTCTTAATGCCAGCCCTGATATTGGTTCCCTTGCATTGAACCCAGCATATATGGGGTTAAAACCAAAGCATTCAGGCTTGTTTAGTTACTCTCATATGTAAATATCTGTTTCTTTAACCTTTGACTCCTTGAGCTTTACCACCTAATAGAAGTTACAAATTGTTACAGCTCAGGTGGCCTCAAGCTGGGCTCCCAGTAAAGCTGTGGCTAACCACAGGTCCTTGAACTTCTTTTACAGAGAAATTAATGTCCAGAGAATATCAAGAAACTGAAGCTTCCTAGAGCTTCCTGGCACCAGAATGCACCATCCACCATGGAGACAAACAGCCAAGGATACCCATCTGTGAATTCTCTTATCTTGCCCTGCAACTAGTCTCACAAGGCCAGATGCAAACTGGTTGGTAAACACTGGCCAAGGCTACATGCCCCCCTCCCCTACCTAAAACCCCCAATAAAAACCGCTACCTGTTTCTTAACAGGGAGCTAACAATTCTTGAGGCACTAGTTGTTGCTTTGCTCCCTCTACCTGGCAAAGTAAAGCTGTCCTTCCTTTTCACTCAAGACTTTGTTCTCAGTATTTGGATTGGCATCGGGTTTAGAGAATGAACTTTAGGTTCCAGATGGGCATGTCACCTTCTGGACTCCCATGTGGGAAAGTCCACTCGCGGAATACAGCTGAGACACTCTGGAGCTGGGTCACAGGTTGTTCAGGGTGTGCATCTCAGACTGAGGTCAGCAGGCCTATTACCTGGGGCATTAATGGGCATGACTCCTCCTGGGGCTTTGCTGGATGGTGCTAGTGGCAGGAGAAATGCCAACTGTGGCTGTAGCCAAGTCCACATGGGAACATGTCTATTTCCAGGTCTCTAGTTTGGACTGTGGTCAGTGAGCCTGCTACCTGGGCATAGTTCTGCTATCTCATGTCAACCCTCCTCATTCATGATCCCAACGCAAATAGTCCATAACCAATCTATAAATGAAAATTGGGGTGAGTTTATTCTGAGACAAAATGTGAGGACCATATAGCCTGGGGCCTTCCTTCCACAAGGGCACCAAAGAAATGGGGTGTACAGTGGTTATATACCCTCAACGAACATGTTTCACATGATTGAAATGTCCCTTTTACAATAGTCACAAGACTGTTCTGTCGGCACAGCAGTTGATGGACACAGCAGGTAGTAGGTCTGCTGTCTCAGTGGACACAGCAGGGTGATGGGTCTGTTGTCTCAAGCTAGGTGGTCACAGGTGAGCGCAGCAATCAATTCTTAGTCTAAGGAGAGATGCTTATCCTTAAGGAAATACTAATGTGGGGGAAAATCCACCTTTATCTTAAGGGCATTTGTTCTTGCCATAGGAAATGCTTAAAGGACATAGGACATAGGACAATGCATGCTCAATGGCCACATTAGGCTCTTTTGGAAAAAACTAAGTCAGGTCGAATTAGGTTTACACCAAGTGGCTTCCTCATATACTCCAAAATATCCTATTGCTTGCCATTTCTATTTGTCAGTGGGAACTACCAGAGTTTTGCAACCTCCTACATGGATCCTAAAACTCCCACAAAGGCACTTTTGTCCATGGATGGTTGCCAAATTATTGTTGCTATGGGGAGATATGAGTGGGGGACCCTGTACTCTCCCATCTTGCTGATGTCCCAGGAATTTAAATGTGCTACAACTTTAGGAAATCTATTTACATTAATTTATGATGAAAATATATCAAAGCAAAAGATGACAAGTCCAATAGAATACAAAATGTATTTGATCATTTTTAACTGTCGTTGCTGCGAATCATGGTGTGTACCCATGTGGTGGGGAGCGGGAGGGATGTGGGCTCCCACACTAGAAGAGTAAGTATATATCTTAAAAATCATAAAACATTGTTGATTTTTTAAATGAGAGATAATATTCAATTGGTTATGGAAGTATTAAGAAATGACCGTGAACAATGCAAAAGATTGCTTCTATGAACCACACAGTTTTAATACTATTCTGATAATTCAAACAGATGCATAAAATGGAAAAAAAGAAAGGAGACATAAGCATCGTAAAGTAAAAGACAAATGTATGATTATTTGTAGATAAGATTTAGGAGGTGGAAAGCTCTCTAATCTCTGAGATGTAGCTCCATGTGGATCCTCCATCATGCGTTTCAACAAAACCCCTGTGGCAGGTGTTTTCAAGTTTTGGCCACGCATAAGATCCACCAGGTGACTTATTCAACACAAGTAGTTGGGACTGACCCTGGAGTCTCTGAGTTAGTAGATCTGGGATGAAGGATAGGAAGTTGCATGTTTAACAAGCTCCCACGGGATGGTGATGCTGCTGGTCTGGAGACTCTTTGAGAGACACTGCTCTTGTTTGTGTCCCTAGCACTCTGGTCTAATAAAATTTTCCCTCCACTATTTACATCTCCCTCCCCACCTGACCTCCAGGGTTTACTAAGATACACTGGCCATTTTAGATGGCATCATGGAAACCCCTGGTGACCCTGGAAACATAGGGAGATGCTCCAAGCAGGGAATTCATAACCTATATCTCTGTGAGGCCCAAAATAGTTTAGCTGGGGGATACTGGAAGCTTATTTAAAGTTTCCAGAACCTTGGGAGCTGAATTCTCAGAGCATCTCATTAAATAAAATGTCCCATTCTTATTTTATTCTTTAAACAAGCTCCCTTGGGGAAGAAAGATAATAATAACAGAAAAGAAACCTTCTGCTACTTCTGTCTCCCTGAAGTTAGCTGTGGAGAGAAATGAATTTCTTTCCTCCAATTATTCCTTCTTTATGTGGTATGTTGAAACATTCACAGTCAAAATTATTCTCTGAGAGATTAGGAAAGTTCTTTTATGTTTCTTCAATGTCTCCCAGGGATCCTTGAGAGATTGCCCTAATTCTTGCCTTTCTTTCACAGGGTTTAATATCAAAGTTAAGAGTTTCCCCCTGAGGGATGTGTTAATGTTAAAAGAACCCCTCAATAGCCTTGACCTTAAAAATCCCATTAGAACAAAAATGAAATACATGAGAAAAGTCTCTATTTCAAGAAAGGGACATACCAATGACAATGTCGTTACTGACATTGCAGTCATTCATGACATTGCTACTGTAAAACCAAGTATTTTGAAAAATGGAAATGTCCCTTGAATTTATTGGGCACATGAGGTCACTGCAGACCTCAGGGAAAACAATTGTGATGGAGATAGGAAGATGCCAGGTGAGTTGTGTCAACCAACAGAAGCAGGATCCAATTTAAGAGGCAAAGCATTTATTTGGGATCAAACTGTTGCAATTCAGGGAGCACAGATTCAGGTAGAAATAGAAACAGCTTCCCAATTACAGCAGAAAGGCTTAGGGTTTTTATGGGAAAAAGGGAGGAGCAAGTGAGTTGTATTAAAAAAGAGTTCATTGGTTCTAGATGAGGTAAGGCTAGGTCTGTACTACATTGATTGGTTAGTGATCCAGTCATCAGTGAAGTCCCATTTCATCAGTACTTACAAACAGAATATTCTTGTCCTTAGTGACTTCTTGGAATGTTGGCAGTTTGGTCCAGTTGTGAAGATAAAGAAAATGAGACACGCAAGGCGATTTCTCTGAAATGGCAGCTCTGGCTCTATCTTAATATGGCTCCACTCATGTCGTCTTTCATGGTTGGTTTAAGAGAGAGTGAGCATTGTGGAAGTGGAGTAGCAAGCACAAACCAAATATTCAAAAGTTTGGAGAAATACCCAAAGGAGAATATGGGTGTATAAGTGAGTTTTATTTTCGTTGAAAGATATGGGAATGTAGAAGAATTCTATGACATAGGACATGATAATATTGCATGCAGACATTGGAAAATACAGGATAAAGAAAAGATATGAGATAGTGTAAGTCCCCTGAAAAGTTCCAAAAAGATGAGAGTCAAAGGTGAATTTGTGAAGAGGTAGTCATTAATAAAATAAGTGTGAATATAATTATTGAATTACATGGTGGATAATGTTGTGATGGATGGTACTGTGTCCATTAAGAACATATATAGGTTGGAAGATGGGAGCCCTATAACTGAGAACTGGAGGATCATGGGTAGGATTCAGCTAGGCATAAGCTTGTCTTTCTAACTCCCAACACTCTAAGCAGGAACCTCTCACTCTTTCTGTACAATTACTTGTTTTAGGCTACCAGGCAGACCAGTGAACACCAGACCAATATATTTGACCTCTGAAATAACAGTGCCAATGGGGTAGGCCCTTCAACTCAACCTTTTCAAGATTCAGCTGATGTTTTATCCTCCCTAAAGTGTTGCTTTTTCCTGTTAGTCCCATCTCTTTGAAGCTAACACCATCAACTCCAGCACCCATGGAATTCTTCTACTCCAGTGGTTCTCAGTCAGGCTGACTTTGCCCCCCACAGGACAACTGGCAATATCTGGAGACATTCTGGGTTATCACAACTCAGTCCTGGCATCTAGTGGGTAGATGACAGGAATCTGTCAAAACTATTACTGTACACAGGACAGCCCCTCATGACACATAATTATATTGACCAAAATGTCCATTTTGTTGTGATTTAGAAATCCTGGTATAGACTAATGTTATCTTATTGAGAATTAATGATAAAATTTTTATCTAAAAAATCCCAGCGATTGTCTATTATTTTATGATGATATTGAAAATATTTTCTGAAAGAAATCTCACAATCTTCTTCCATTATTTTGTGCTACTTCATCTTTTTTTATTGTGGTTAAGTATACATAACATTGTTAAAAAAACAAAATTTAACTATGTAAATTTGAAGATCGAATAGGCTTTGTTAAATGGTTCTTGAATCAGGCAGAATCTCATCTGGCAAGCAGAGAGATACTCCAAGGAGTAATACAAAATGGAGGATTCTGTGGAAGGAGGGTGGGGCAAGGAAGTCAGCAGTAAAAGAAAAGAAAGGGTTATTTGGCGTCAGGACATCTGTTCTGGAGGAAGGGAAAAGCAAGGGTTTTATACTATAGATTGCCTCTTCCTCTTCTGGGGGATGGAGAGGGCCCATGTAACAGATTACCCCTTTGGTACTGGCCAGACAATTCCAGACTGCTTGATTAAGGTTATATTTCTGGGGGCCGGCCTGGTGGTGCAGCAGTTAAGTGCGCACATTCCGCTTCGGCGGCCTGGGGTTCGCCGGTTCGGATCCCGGGTGTGGACATGGCACTGCTTGGCAAGCCATGCTGTGGCAGGCATCCCACATATAAAGTAGAGGAAGATGGGCACGGATGTTAGCTCAGGGCCGGTCTTGCTCAGCAAAAAGAGGAGGATTGGTAGCAGTTAGCTCAGGGCTAATCTTCCTCAAAAAAAAAAAAAAAAGATTACATTTCTGGGGAAGGTCAAAACAGCAATTAGGGCAGGTATTAAATCTTGGCTTGTTGTCATGGGCTTTAGCACAAGTGATGCCATTTTGGGCCCGGGATTATCTTTTTAATAACATAAAATTTACCATTTTAACCATTTTTAGGTGTGCATTTGGCATTAAGGTGTACACTAGGTATTAAGGTGTACATTTGGCATTAAGTACATTCACGTTGTTGTTGAATCTTCACTAACATCCATCTCCAGAACTTTTTCATCTTCCTAACTGAAGTCCGCATTAAACACTAACTCCCCATTCCTCTCTTCCTCCAGCCCCTGCCAATCACCTTTCTATTTCCTCTCTCTATGAATTTGACTATTCTTGGTTCTTCATGTACCTGGAATTGTACATTATTCATCCTCTGGAGACTGTCTCATTTCACTTAGCATAATATTGTCAAGTTTCATCCATGTTGTAACATGTGTCAGAATTTCCTTCCTTTTTAAGGCTGAATAGTCTATTTCTGTATATGCCACATTTTGTATAACCATTCAACCACTGATGCACACTTGGGTTGCCTCTACCTTTTATGTATTGTGAATATTGTTGCTTTGAACATGGGTTGCATAGAAATATCTGTTTGAGTTTCTGCTTTATACTACTTCATTTTTTTTATAGCACCTTTCACAATTGAACTGCTTTTATTGACTCAACTCTTTCTTTCTTTTTCCCCCACAGGAATATAAGCTATATGAAGTCAGAATCTGCTTCTTCACAACCATGTTCCTAGTACCTAAAACATTGTAGGTTCTCAATAAATATTTCTTGTAGAAATATTTCTTCTGGAAGTCTGTAATTTTTTAAAGAGATTGAAAATAATTAGGACAGATACTCTCCCTACTTCAGTTAAATGTTTACAATTACACTGGATTTTTCCTCAAATACCAGTAAGAAGCAGCCCCACTGTTATATAAATTTTAGATAACTAGTCTTCTTAAGGAGTAAATTCAAAATTCCTGGGGTTGTTTTAATAAATCATTCAGATTAAGAGGAGATAAGAAACAAAGACAGAGATCACCAGGGCTCTCTCCTATGTATGTTTCCTATCTGGTTATGGAAAGGAGTTGGTTACTGGAAGAGACTAGAAAAGTAATCTAAAACGTTACTTTATAGAATCTTATTGGAAGCTGTCTGACAATACCTGGAGCACTGCCAAAATCCTATGGCATTGGGAATGCCCCATGTTCAACAAAATCTAAGATTCCCCTGACCAAATGATCTCTGTCTTTGCAGGCACAACTCTGGCTTTGTCTTGGAAAGACATACCCCTCATAAGGGGTCACACCTGTTCTTCTTTTCCTCTTGAGAAGAATTGTTTTGCTCTCTTCACCCCAGCCTTTCACTGATAAACTTTCTCCATCAAGATTTCAGAACACCAGCTCTCCTAGTTTCCTGGTACCTCACTGGTCTCTCCTACTCACTCTCCTTTGCAGTTTACTCCTCCCAGAGTGTCCCATGGCTCTCTCCTTGGGTCTTCTCCATACCGACACCTGCTTCTTTGGTGATCTCAACCAGTTTGATGGCCTCAAACACTACCTCTACGTCTATGATACTCCAATGTTTACCTCCAGTACAGACCTCTCTCCCAAACTCCAATTTCCATTGAGATGTCAAACAAACATCTCCATTTTTCTTTATTGTGTTAAAAAATACATAAAATAAAATCTGCCATTTTGACTATTTTTAAGTGTTCAGTTCTGTGTTATTAACTACATTCACATTGTGGCGCAACCATTACCACTGTCCATCTCTAGATTTTTTTTTCGTTGTCCCAAAATGAAACTCTGTCCCATTAAACACTAACTCCCTATTCTCCCTCCTCCAGCCCCCAGTAATCTCCATTTTCCTTTCTGCCTCTATGAATTTGACTACTATAGTCATCTCATATAAGTGGAACCATATAATGTTTATTAATTTGGAATATCTCACTTTTGACATGTAGGAGAGGTAGAAATTTCCTCTACCCTTCTAGGTTCTTCTTGCTCCTCTAAGAATTAAATTGACATGAGATAGAATAACAGGAGAAAATCAAACAAGTTTAATAACATGTATACATGGGAGAAAAATAGGAAAACTGAATAACTCACCAAAATGGCTACAAAATGGCTAAATACACGATCTTATGTATCATCTTCAGCTTAAGACAAAAGAGGATGTTGGGGTAGTGGTTTGGAACTTCAAAGGGGAGGAAGGTAATTCACATGGAAATGGAAAAGCAAATGTTTGGTAAACAACTGTTTTCCATGCCTTGCAAAGACAATGGAACATGGGGAAGATTTTGATCAAATGGACCTTGCTATCTGCCACACCTACTTGGTATTACTATAGTTACCTATGGTGACAGCTCCCTCCCCAAATAGACCTTCTATTTTAAGTTCCTTTAGGTAATTACAGGGAAGGCCAAAGTTTCTTCCTGAGTCTTTTGTTATTAAAAATAATCAAGCCAGATCCAGCCCTGATGGCCTAATGGTTAAGGTTCAACACTCTCACCACTTTGGTGGCCCAGGTTTTTTTCTCAGTCACAGAACCACACCACCTGTCTGTCAGTTGCCATGCTGTGGTGGCAGCTCACATAGAAGAACTAAAAGGACCTACAACTAGATGTACAACCATGCACTGGGGCTTTGGGGAGCAAAAACAAAGAGGAAGATTCGCAACAGATGTCAGCTCAGGGAAAGACTTTCCCTGAAAAAAAAAAAAACCACAACAACAACTCACCACCTAGAATATTGGAAAAGTAATTTTAAAAAAATCAACTCAAAGAGACACATTTTTGGGTGGCAAGTTCTGCTCGCATATAAACATTTCAAAACCTGAGATTCTGATGTCCCCTTTCTTTCCAAATTTGCTCCACCCACAGCCCTCACTGTTTCAATGGATGCAATTCCATTCTTTCAGTTGTTCAGGCCCCGAACTCTGGAGTCATTCTTGTTTCCTCTGTTTCTCTCATGACCATATCCTGACTGACAACAAATCCTCTTGGCTCTGCCTTCAGAATATAGCCAAACTGACTACTTCTCAACCCTTATACTACAACCCTGCTCCCTCCCCCCAATATCCTTGCTTCTTATATATGACCTTATTGCTGCTGTCAGCTCTAAGCAGGCTTCCTCACACTCTGCAATCCATTTTCAACCCAGCAACCAGAATGATTTTTTTAAAATCCTGGGTCAGATCATATCAGTGTCTTTACAAAACCCTGCAATGACTCCCCAGATAACTCAGAGTAAATGAAAGCAAAAGTCCTTCAACGGCAAAGTCTCACATGATCAGCCCCTGATTCCTGTTCACCTCTACTAGTGTATTCTTCCTACTCTGCTCCAGTTACATTCTCCCCAAGCAGCCTCCTACCTCAAGGTCCTTATGTTAACCTTACATTCTGCCTGGGCGCTCTTTCCCCAGAAATGCACTCACCTCAGTCATTCACTGTCTTCACAAATGTAACTTTCTCAATGAGGTATATTAAGACCATCCTTTATATCAAGACAACTTGTCCTCCCTATATTCTTCATCCTCTTATCCTGTGGAGTTGAGCCTAGAGTAAGGACTGATACATAGTAAATGCTCAGTAAAAACAGGTTTGATAAATGAAATAAACAAATGTGGTTCTGATGAGCCTGCCAGTAACATTGTCTCCTGACCACAGTTGATTGGTCCAAGATTGGAAAAGTAAATGATTGTGTCAATTAGAATCTTCATCTGAGATTTTTTTTTTTTACACGAGGAGATAAAATGATTACAGTTCCTGTTTAGTAGTGAAGCTATGAGGTGAGAGTTGTGAGAGCTGCTGGTTTCTGTGCCTCTTTGCATGTGAAGGGGGTAACCAGTCTGAGAAAATAAAGCTGAATGTCTGAATGGAAATTTTCATAATGTTTAAGCGCCTGTGTCCAGTGTCAAGCTGAGCCTCTGCTCAGGTGTGTTCAGATGAGTCAGAAATTCACTTCTATCACTTTGCACCAAAGCAGAGCTCTTCAGTGCAGCCTTATCTTCATGTGAGCCTGGACCATGAGATGATCATGTCCAATAACAGACTCTCTGACTTCTCAGTTCAAGGACTTATGAATCAATTCTTGCCAAATTCTAACTCACACACATCTCTTTTGGTAGGTTGAATGATAGCTTCCCAAGGATGTTGGAATCTGTGAATATGTTAACTTAGATGGCAAAAGGCACTTTGCAGATGTGATTAAGTCAAGAATATTGAAAGGGAGAGATTGTCTTGTTGGGTGGGCTCAATGAAATCAGAAGCATTCTTATAAGATGGAGGCAGGAGGGCTAGAGAAAGTATTGAAGATGCTATATTGGTGAAGTTGGAGATGAAGGAAGGGGCCATAAACCAATGAATGCAGGAGATTTCTAGAATTTGGAAAAGTCAAACAAATGGATTCTCCTCTAGAGCCTCCCAAGAAAAGCCTCCCTGTTGACACATGTTAGATTTCTTCCCTCCAGATTTGTAAAATAATAAATTTGTGTCATTTTAAGCCACTAGACTTAGGGCAATTTGTTACAGCAGCAAGAGGAAACTAATACATTTTTCTTCCAAATACTACTCATCCCATTGTCGCAGGCTTAGATCAGATTCTTCTCCTCTGGACTACTTCCATAGCCTCCTAGCTTTTCCCTCTGCCTCCAATTTCTCCCACTCAGGGCAATCCCGAAGTCCTCAAATTATATGTAGGATTACAGCATGACTCTGGATCTCAATTGCTTATAAAATCCTTAGTATGTCAAGTTCAGTTCTCAATTGTCTCTCCCCCATGTATGTATCCAATATTATTTCTAATATCTCAGCCACAAATTCTATGTATTCTTCTGACATGCCCCACCCTTGAATGTCTCCTAAATGTCACTCAAACCTACTCTCCAGTTAAGCTTTTACTTTTTTTTTTTTTTTAAAGATTGGCACCTGGGCTAACAACTGTTGCCAATCTTCCCTTTTATTTTTTATTTTTTTTAAGGATTGGCACCTGGGCTAACAACTGTTGCCAATCTTTTTTTTTTTCTGCTTTATCTCCCCAAACCCCTTTGTACACAGTTGTATATCTTAGTTGCAGGTCCTTCTAGTTGTGGGATGTGGGACGCCGCCTCAACGTGGCCTGACAAGCAGTGCCATGTCCGCGCCCAGCATCCGAGTCCTGGGCCGCCGCAGCGGAGCAAGCGAACTTAACCACTCGACCATGGAGCCGGCCCCAAGCTTTTACTTATTTTTATTCAACACTCAAGCATATTCTTCTTTTAGAAATGTTTCCTGAATACCAAGTCTTGGCTAAGACGTGGAAAAATTTGAACCTTCATGCTTAATTTGTGGGAATGTAAACTGGTGCAGCCACTTTAGAAAATATTTTGGCAGTTTCTTAAAAAGTTAAGCATAAATTTACCATAAAGCTCAGTAATTGCACTCTGAGCTATCACTCAAGAGAAACGAAAAGTCACGTCAACATAGAGACGTGCACAAACATTCATAGAAGCATTATTATTAATAACCACAAACTGGAAATAGCCAAATGTCATCAACTGGTGACCAGATAAACAACATGTGGTATATAGATATAATAGGATATATTCTGCAATAAAAAGGAGCAAAACATTGATACACACTTCCAAATGGATGAGCCTCAGAAAACATATGCTAAGTAGAAGAAGCTAGATATAAAAAGACCACATATTGTATGATTTCATTTATGTAAAATATGTAGAAAAGGAGAATTTATAGAGACAGAAAGCGATACACGGTTTCCTAGGGCAGACGTGGGAGGGGAAATTAACTGTAAATGGACACAAGGGTACTTTCTGAGGTGATAGACATATTCTAAAACTGGATTGTGGTAATAAGCACATAACTAAAAATTTACTAGAATCATTGAATTTACATTTTCATGGGTGAATTTCATGTATGTAAATTATGCCTCAATAAAAATGTTGAAAGTAAATGTTTAAAGAGGTTTTTTTGGAATTACTCAAGATGAGTTGGAAACTTTTACCTTTGTTTTCCACGAGGTCTACCACACACACTAATATTATTATGCTTACCCCTCTGTATTGCAATCATCTGTACTTCTCCAGCCCCTCCTCACTTTGTACACAGTAGACAATAAATGTGCAGTGGATTAAACTTAATGGAATGAAAGTGAATTGAACCACATCAAACAAGTCGTCCATCTCTAATATATTATAATTTTTGAGCAATTTCGCAGTCCTTACTATGTCTCCAATAATTGCTTATTTTTTTCTCTCTCAAAGTCCCTAAATCTTTTCATGATATTGTTTTGATACATCACAGTCTTTGTCACCTGTAGTTTTGGTTCCCGTAGAAGCAGATGCTGAGACAAGGTTTCATGTACAAGCGCTTTACTGGAAGGAGCAAGGAACATGGGTAGGAGACAGGAGAAGGGATACAGGGAAGACAATACATCCAATAAAGCTCGCATTAGGTCAGCTACCGCTGGGATTGAGCAGAGTTTTCATCTTGTGGGGAAATTCTGGAAAATAGTACAAAATCCAAACTTCAGCATTATCCCAGTTAAAGAGTGAAAGATATGGCATACTCCACACCCTCCCTCATGGACTATCTCTGATAGGGCATAATTCTCTGTCAATTCTAGCACCACATATTGGGCAAAGTAAGTTCCAGCTGGGGCTGGCCATTGGTAGTCATGCAATGGAGATGGTGAGAGGATCCCAAGGAATGTGGTAGTAATGTTGACAGCGTCTACTACTCCATCCTTCACTGCAGACTCAAGTCTATCAACAGTCCTCTCAAAAAGCAAGCTAAGTTCTGAACACATTCCACGCTTGTGTAACTATGAATCCTGATGGCACCTCCAGAGAGTGTCATAAAAAAGATTAAACCATGTAAAAAAGTCTGATTCAACTGTATTCACTACTACATATTTTAGGACCTTAGAAGGTGTATCTCAGTTTGCAATGATGAGAAATAAAGGTCAAATAAATCAGGCAAGGATGGAAGGGGGAAGGAAGGAAGGAAAAAAGGAAAGTGAGCAAGAAGGAAGGACGAAAAGTGGGGAAGAAGGAAGGAAGGTAGGATTAGAAAGAATGAAGCAACATCGCAGCATTATTTGAGGTGGTGTATTACTCTGAACCATCTGAACAAACCAGCCTCCAAATCTACATTCCTACTTTGAAGTTGAAAATCACGTCACTGTTCTTCGGAAAAGTAGTATAGCAAAGTCAGTGTCAGCTAGCCAGGTTAGAGTCCGACTCAGTCACAGTCTCCTCTTTTGAAAAGTGAGGTAAATGAGAGAAACTATCTCAGATAAGTGTTTTCAAGATGAAATAAAGTCATACATGTGAAGAAACAAGCACAGTCCTGATGTGGTAAGCAGTTCTTGTGACTACTATGTGATTTTCATTCCATTTCTACTGGAGTAAACAAACACACAATCAAACGAAAGCATCAACATTTGAGAGTATAATTTTTTGGGGAAACCAAGTCAGGATTTGACATGATACATGCTTTAAATTCAAAGTTAGAAATCTTAATAATGGTTGCAAGAAAGCTGGCCAAACATGGAACTTTATGGACAGCACATAAGCTGTAAAAGTCAAAAAAGAATTACTGAAGGAGTTGTTGAGGAGAAACTAATAAAAAATAAACAAAAGTGAAGTCATAGGTGTTTGGGGAATGGAAGAAATCAAGCATGTGTTTTAGGAGAGAAAAAGAACTAGAAGATTTAAAATTGCAACATTTGCCTTTGGGGTCCACAATAGCCGCTTAGTTCTGAGGCCAGTGACCAATCACAGACAAGAGGATGCTCGGCTCAGGAGCCTTCCCATGGTCCCCTTCACATCCTTGTTCCTCAGACTGTAGATGAAGGGGTTCAGCATGGGAGTGACTACAGTGTGCATCACTGAGGCAATGAGCTTCTCTGGGAAGGATGTGTCACAGCAGAACTGAGGTAGACTGCCAGGTTTGTCCCATAGTACTAGGAGACTGCAGAGAGGTGAGACCACAGGTTGAAAATGCTTTATACTTTCCATCTGCAGAGGACATCCTCATTAAGGAGGAGACAATTTGAGAGTAAGAAAAATGGATCCCAGTGAGTGGAAACACACCCGGCAGGGCAGTGGCCACATACAAGGAGGAGTTATTTATGGGAGTGGCAGAGCAGATTAATTTGAGAACCTGTGCCAGTTCACAGAAGAAATATGGAATTTCAGTGCCTACACAGAAGGTCAGCCACCTCATGAAGCAAGGAGATCAAGAAAATAATCACCCCAGTCCTCAGAACCAGAAGACCACAGAGATGTGTGTTTATGATGACCATGTAGTTCAGGGGGTGTCAGATGACCACAAACTCATCCTAGGCCATTACTGTCAGGAGATAACTGTCCATTCCAGCAAAAATTGTAAAGAAACACACCTGAGGGAGGCGTTCTATGTAGGAGATGTCTTTGCTCTGTGCCTGGATGTTCACCAGCATCTTCGGGACAGTGTTGGAAATGAAGCAGATGTTGACAAAGGACAGGTTGCAGAGGAAGAAATACATGAGTGTATGGAGGTGGGAGTCAGAGCTGACAGCCAGAATGATGAGCAGTTTCCCAAGCCCAGTGACCAGGCACGTGGACAGTAACACTGCATAGAGCAAGGGCTGCAGTTCTGGATCCTCTGAGAGACCCAGGAGGAGGAATTGTGATACTCCTGTGTGGTTCCTGTTTCCATTTAGCTGATGTGTCTGCTGGAGAAGGAGGTGAAAGAAATGTTCAGTGAACTGACACCTGAGCTAGTCAGCACCTCTTAATCCAACTTTAGGTGAATAAACTTCTCCCTCTGTTGATTATTTCCAATTACAGTAATTCACTCAGTCAAGTGGTAGCCCATTTTCATTTTAAATGTGTGTAATCATTCAGGTTTTCTTTAATTTAGCAGAAATCTCTCTGTCTCTCCTTTTATCTCTTACTAACTGGTTCAAATTCTCCTATTTGAATCTATGGACATAAACCAATTTCTTCTTCAATATGACTCTTCTAAAATAATTGAAGACAGTTAAGGTCTTTCTTTGATAATCTCCATACTTCCTTCATTGTAATAACTTTATAATAGTGATTAAGATATGAGGTTTCAACTTAAACAATCTTAATTCTCTGACCTGATACTTCCTGTTAATGTTACAGTTAACCCTCATATGTGTTATTTTTTTTCCTGAAAATGTAGTTCCTGCTATTATCTTCTTTGTGAAGTTTAGAAAAGCCTTTGTATACAGTAGGATCTCAACAAATGATAGCTATTATTATCATTAATAATCTGTACCTTTCGTGACAATAATTTTTGACAGATACCTCTCCCAAAAGTATAGTATAGAGATGTGATTTAGAAAATGGGATGGAGTCAGACTTCTCAGAATTGAATTTTACTCCACCAACTTACTATCTGTGTGACCTTGAGAAATTTGCTTAATCTCTCTTAGCTGCAGATACCTCACGTTTACGATAGGAGTAGTAAATATTTCCTCCATGTAAGACCAATGAATGAATTAAATGAAATGATGCATGTAATTTTTCTAGTGTGGTTCCTGTGACACACAGTGGACATGACAAATGTGAACTTCTTTTCTCAATGTCACAATAAATCTGTCTTTCATGGCTAATATTCCCCTTAAACTAGGGCAGTCATCCAAGGTGCAGTTCTAATCACTATAAACACAACAGGTCTGTGACCTCTTTTGACCACAATGCAGCACTTCTAATTAATGAAGATCTCTATGGCTCCCTCTTTCAGAGACTGCCAGCCAGGTGGATTCTTCAAAGAAGGAAAAGCATGTAGACTACATATATAAGAGGAGAAACAAAATCACAAAATGATAAAAATAAAATATGAGGCGTGGGTGAGAGTGTGTACTCGTGTGTACATACTCAACAGTGGGAACATGTTGTATTAATAATTAGCAGAATTAATTGCAAAAAAAATGGTTGATAGATTTGATTAAAAAATGATCAAAGCTTCTATAAATCAAATCATCATAAAAATTGAAAAGCACATTTAAGATTCCATAATAAATGTTTACATTCTCCATAATAGAAAAAAGGCCAAAGTTGCTAATGTCTAAAGAATGCTAATTAATTAAAGAGAAAAAATCATTGAGGACAAAGTTAGTCTGCGGAGGTGGGAGGAAAATCTTCTCTAAAATATGAATATTTGAGCTGTGATAGTGAAGACGGGTAATTGTTAACCAGGGGAAATAAGGAAAGGGTGAGGATTTGGGGCTGAGTGAACAGAATTCATGTTGCCCTGTAGGTCAGTGAGCTTGGGAATGGAAGGCATTTGAGAGCCCAGGGAGGTGGAGAACAGAGAGTGAGCGTCAGGAGGACAGAGTGCATGAGGCCCACAAGGCTAGCATGCTGTATTATTCCTTCATGTGCCTCTCACATTGGTAATTTTAAGTTTACTTTTGGGTCAGAGGATGTGACTGTTTTTAGTCTCCAAGGTCTTTCCAAAGACTTATATGATTCCTGGCTCATAGTCGGTGCCCAACAAATGAAAATGCTGGATGTAAAATAAGGACAGAGACCCAAAGCATCAACTATAACACAAAAAAGAAATCTTCAAGCTCGCATATGCCTGAATACAGACACAAAATAGAATGATAAAGTTTAATCAAAAGCAATCATATTTATTTTAAGAGAATAATACAACATGAATAAATAATACTTATTCTAGGAATGGGAAGCTGATTTAATACTAAGATGTTTGATAACATAACTCATCACAAAAATAGGTCAATGAAGAGAAATCAAAACCATAATCATTATAGAAATTGCAAATGGGAAAATGTAACAGCCATTACTATGGTTAGCAGCCAAGACAGAGCCTCTCGCTAAATGAGGAAATTAAGGACAATTTCTTAACCCAATAAAGAATCGTTGTTTTAATTACAGGAAACAGGATATTCCACATTAGACACTAAAATATTTGTGTTAAATTCATAAACAGGCCAAGGCAGTCTACTCCAACTTCAATCACTTGATATTCTGCTGAACATCTAAAGAGACTGATAAGATGAGAAAAGGCAATTGGGCTGAGTACTGAAAATCAGAAATATCACGTTATTTGCAGATGATATTGTGGGTAATAAAGTAAGAGAACAATAGCAATCAATTCAGAGCTATGAACTGCTATCAGTGAGTCAAATCTGCTGCAAAAATAGTTCGGGAAGATAATAGGAAAACACAATCACATGAGGAATAAAATAGAAAATACCTGGTGCCTAATAGATCTCCAGTTGAGTAGTTAGTGAATAAATGACTGGATACAGGAAATCCAGGGGTCTGATTTATAGGAAAGAGTAGAGAAGAGGTGGAGACTCTGGAAATAACTTTTCTCAGAGAGTCTCTAGATTCCAAAAAGAGAAAGAAGGAAACAGAACAAGAGCTGGGTCAATGTGTCTCCTCTTTTCCTTCTTACTCCACCAGTCCTCACTGGGACGTGCTGACCTTCTTTGATAGTTAACACTGAAGCTTCCTGTTCTTTGAGGTCTGCCCTTGGGAAGCCCAACTGGGCTTGCATTTGCCCGGGATCAGGGAATTATAGGTAAGTGGCAACAGAAACAGAATGGACGATTTTCAGCCCA
The DNA here is from genome assembly GCF_021613505.1 of Equus quagga. NCBI lineage: Eukaryota > Metazoa > Chordata > Mammalia > Perissodactyla > Equidae > Equus > Equus quagga. The sequence goes on along the minus strand of NC_060280.1, from coordinate 89,485,175 downwards.
TGTTTTGTCTGTGCAAGCAGCAAAGGGAGGCAATGAATTTATTTCCTTCAAGGAGAAACTCCTCTTTATTTGACTTGACTTAAAAATTATAACGTGTCCCTTAGGCAAAGTTTCATTTCTACAGGAACCAAACCCAAGAACCAATTCTCTGTGATGTTCTTCCCTTGAAGAATCTTGAGATATTTTATAGATCACTTGGCGTCCACAACGTCATAGAGGCAAAGAGGTCCTTTCTGAAGAAAAACAGAGTGGTTGAAAGTTTTGGTTCTGTTGAGAGGACTAACCAAATGAGGACTGAAAAATGTCTCTTAAAATTTACTGGTGACATAGAGGCCTTTCTTGATATTAGGGAGGGCTCCATTTAATACCTTTAAATAGAGGGTCAGGGACAGAAATAATCCAGGTAAAGTGGATTGAAGAGTGAGTATTGAGGAAATAGAGGTGGAAAATATAAATCATATATAAGTTTTGACAGGGAAAAGGAGGACAGAAATAAAACAGCCTAAAAGGAGTAATGAGTATGGAAGAGTTAAAAAAAAATTAATAGAAGATATATGAAGACACTTAATTTCAAAGAGAATGACCATACTTCATGCAGGCATTTGAATACACCGTAAGTGCTGATGTAAACCAAGGTTTGGAAGTGGAAGCAGCCCCACTAACATCACGCCCAGTGAGCCACTTAGGGAGTTTGTGCTTCAGGTCTCCACACTGCTGGCCTCTGAATGTTTAGAGTTCTTGGCACCTAAGTGGGTAACATTTCTTGAGACGTGGCAAAAGTCCCATTAAACTTCAAGTTAGGCTGCTGGCTGGCACTTTAGGTCTCCCATGCCAGGAAGAGAGTCACCGTCCTGGCAGGTGTAACTGACCTGGTCATCAGTGTCATAGTGTGGCCATGGTGACGGTATGCACTGATACCTTGCTGTGCTCAGTCAATAGCTGGGAGCAGCCCAGGAGCAACCTCAGTGCAAATACAGTGGTGGATAAACACGGCTGTTGGTCAGTTATGCTCACAGCAAGAGATCTGAGCGGTGTTACCTTGGGTGAGGCAGCTTCGTTTAGCTGAGGGCAATTCTCAAATAGGGCTGAGGGTTGAGGGCTGTCAGATGGCTGCACCTCTGCACCTGGAAAAATAAGCCCCTAATCCTGAAGGAGGATCTGAGCGATAAAGCACAGCAGTCACTAGAGTCCATCCTTTGGGACATTTGAATCAACGTTTTTAAATTGAAGTATAAGCAACATATAACATTATATTAGTTTGAGGTGTACCACATGATGATTTGATATATTTTTTTTCATTTTTTTTAAGATTTTATTTTTTTACCTTTTCTCCCCAAAGCCCCGCGGTACATAGTTGTATATTCTCCATTGTGGGTCCTTCCTTTTGTGGCATGTGGGATGCCGCCTCAGTGTGGCTTGATGAACAGTGCCATGTCCGCGCCCAGGATTCGAACCAACGAAACACTGGGCCGCCTGCAGCAGAGCGCGCGAACTTAACCACTCGGCCACAGGGCCAGCCCCATGATTTGATATTTTTATATATTGGGAAATTATCACCACAATAAGTCTAGTTAACATCCATCACCACACATAGTCACAATTGCTTTTTCTTGTAATGAGAACTTTTAAGATCTACTCTCTTAGCAGTTTTCAAATATACAATACAGTTTTGTTACCCATAATCACATGCTGTATATTACATCCCCGTGACTTGTTTATTTTATAACTGGAAGTTTGTAACTTTTCACTACCTTCACCCATTCGCCACCCCCCCCCCCCCCACCAACTCTCTCAACCACCAATCTATTCTCTGTATCTATAAGTTTGGTTTTTGTTTGTTTGTTTTTAAGGCTGTCTTCATCTGTGTGGTAAAGAACAATACACCATTGGCCAATAAGTTTTATCCCAGGGATCTAAATATGCTTCAGCTTTAGGAAATCTACTTACGTTGATTTATTTCATAAACGTATCAATACAAAAGCTAAGTCCAATAGGAATCAAAACGTATTTGATAATTTTTGACAGCCACTGCTGCAAATGGTGGTGGTGTGTGTGTGTGTGGAGTCGATTCAGGCTCTGAAAGTGGGAAAATAAGGATATATCTTACAAATGAAAGATAATGTGGATTTTTCAATGAGAGATAGCATTCAATTGAACATGGAAGCATTAAGAAATGACAATTAATGAGCATGCAAGGATTACTGCTATAAACCACAGATATTTAATAATATTCTAATAATTCAAACAAATGCATAAGATGTAAAAAGAAAGGAGACATAAGCATTGTAAAGCTGAGGACAAATTTATCATTATTTGTAGGTGAGATTTTGGAGGTGGAGAGCCCTCAGATATCTGGAAATACAGTCCTGTGTGAGTCCATCGTGCATTTCAACACATCCCCTGGGGCAGTTGTTTTCAAATGTTAGCCCTGCATGAGCTCCACCTGGATGGCTTGTTAAACACAAGTGGCTGGACCTGGCCCTGGAGTCTCTGGTTTAGTAGATCTGGGATGAAGGACAAGAATTTGCATGTCTAACAAGCTCCCAGAGTATGTTGATACTGCTGGTCTGGAGATGCTTTGAAAACACTTGTGTCCCTAGTGCTCTGGTCTAACAAAAGTTTTCCCTCCGCTGTTTCCATCTCCCATCCCCTCCCCTCCCCACCCCCAACCTTTACTAGGATACACTAGCTCTTTCTGATGACAGCATGGATGTAAGAAGAGATAAGAAAGACAGACAGAGATGACCAGGACTCTCTCTTATGTATCTGTTTCTTACCTGGTTATGGAAAGGTGGTGGTTACTGGAGGAGACTAGAAAAATAATTTAAAATGTTGCTTTATAAAATTTTCATGGAAGCTTTCTGACAATACCTGGAACACAGCCCAAGTTCCATGCATTGGGAATGCCACATGTTCAACAAAATCCAAGGTTCTTCTGTCTTTGCAGAACACAATTGGTCTCTGTCTTTGCAGGACACAATTCTGGCTGTCTGGGAGGGACATACTCCTCATAAGGGGTCACACCTTTTCCTCTTGAGAAAAATTGCTTCTCTCTTTGCCCCAGCCTTTGGCTGACAACTTTCTCCACTAGGCTTTCAGTACCCCAGCTCTCCTAGTTTCCTGCTACCTCACTGGTCTCTCCTGCTCAGTCTCCTTTGTAGTTTACTCCTCCCAGAGTGTCCTAGGCTCTGCCTTTGGACTTTCTCCATACTTGCACTTGCTCCTTTGGTGATCTCAACCAGCTGGCTGGCCTCAAACACTACCTCTATGTCTATGACCCTCCAATTTTTACCTCCTGTACAGACCTCTCTCTCAAACTCCAGTTTCCACTGGGATGTCAAACAAACATCCCCATTTTTTTATTGTGGTAAAATACACATAACATAAAATTTACCATTTTAACTAGTTTTAAGTGTACAGTTTTGTGGCATTAACTACATTCATGTTGCTGTCCAACCATCACTACAACCCATCTGCAGACCTTTTCCATCATCTCAGAATGAAATTGTCCCCATTAAACACTAACTCCCTGATTCCTTCTCCCCCAGCCCCTGGCAATCTCTATTCTACTTTCTGTTTCTGTGAATTTGACTCCTCCAGGGACCTCATATAAGTAGAACCATGTAGTATTTATCAATTTGGAATAGCTCATGTCTCTACATTCCAAAACCTGAACTTCTGAGGCCCCCTTTCTTGCAAAATTTGCTCCACTCACCGTCCTCCCTGCTTAATGGATTCAATTCCATTCTTTCAGTTGTTCAGATCCCAAATCCTGGAGTCATTCTTGTCTCCTCTCTTTTCTCTCACACCCATATCCTGCCCAACAACAAATCCTCTTGGCCCAACTGACCACTTCTCAACTGTTACACTAATATCACCCTGAGTCCTAGCCTCCTATAACTCATCTGGCTAGCCGCAGTCACCACCAAGCAATCCAATCCAATCTCAACCCAGTAGCCAGAATGATCTTTTAAAATGCCAAATCAGGTCATGTTATGTGTTTGCTCAAAACCCGGCAGTGATTAACAATGTCAATCAGAAAAAATGAAAGCAAAAGTCTCTCAATGGCACAGAAGGTCTCACATGATCAGCCCCCGATACCTGTACATCTCTTGTACTGTGCTCCCCCTCACTCTTTCTGCTCCAGCTTCATTCCCCCCAGGCCACCTCCTACCTCAGGGTTTTTGTATTAACCTTACCCTCTGCTTGGGGCACTCTTTTTCCAAGTATGCACTCACCTTACTCTTTTACTGTCTTCATAAATGTAACTTTTTCAATGAGGTTTATTAAGACTATCCTTCATGACAACCTGCCCTCACCACACTCCTGATCATCTTATCCTTTGGAGTTTAGCCTAAAATAATGACTGACACATAGGAACCACTCAGTAAAAATAGATTTGGTAAATTGAATAAACAAATGTGGTTATGAAAGGGCTGCCAGTGACACTATCTTCTTCCCATAGGTGCTTGGTCCAAGGCAGGCAGAGCACATGATAGTGTTAATCACAAGCATTTATAGAGATTTTTTTTACACATGAGGAACTAAAATAAATCCAGTTCCTCTTTAGTAGTGAAGCTGTGAGGTATGAGTTGTGAGAGCTACTAGTTTCTGTGTCTCTTTCCATTTGCAAGTAGTCGGGCTAAGAAAATAAAGCTGGTAATCTGACAGGAAATCCTTGTAGTGTTTGAGCCCCTGTGTCTGGTTGTGCCAGTGTCCACCTGAGCCTCAGCTCAGCTACGATCAGACGAATCGGGAAATTCTTTTTGCCAGCAAAGCAGACCCCCGTCTAGCGCAGCCTTATCTTTACATGAACCAGGACCACGAAATGATCATGACCAAAGAAAATCAGCAAGGAGGGCCATGACTCTCCACTTTCTCTGATCAAGGCCTTACTGATCAATTGTTGGCAAATTCTAACTCACACACATCTCTCAGGCAAGCTGAATAACAGCTTCCCAAAGATGTCCATGTACTAATCTCTGGAATGTGTGAAGATGATGTCTTACATAGTGAAAGGTACTTCGCAGGCATAATGAAGTTGAGATGGGAAATTTATCCTGAATTATCTGGGTGGACTCAATGTAATCAGAAGGGTCCTTATTAATGGAAGCCAGGAGGGCTAGAGACAGATTTGAAGATGCTATTCTGTTGACTTTAAAGATGGAGAAGGTGACCACGAGCCAAGAATGCAGGGAGACTATAGAATTTGGAAATGGCAAACAAACAGATTTTCCTCTGGAGTCTCCAGAAGGAAAGTAGCCCTGCTGATACATTTTAATCTTCTGATTCCCAAAACTGTAAGATAGTGAATGTTTGTTGTTTTAAGCTGCTCCACTTACGGCAATTTGTTACGGCAGCAATAGGAAACACATACACCTCTCTTCCAAAATCTGCCTCTCTTACTGCTGCCTTAGATCAGTCCCCAGCATCTCTCCCCTGGACTACTTCAACAGCCTCCTAGCTGTTCCCTCTGCCTCCAGTTTCTTCCACTCACAGCAACCCTAAATTTCTCATATTACGCCTATGATTACAGCATGGCCCTGGTGCTCAATTACTTTTAAAATCCTTAATTTGTCAAATTAGACTCTCAATAGTCTATCCTCCATCTACGTATCTAGGCTTATTTCAAATAACCCAGTCCATATATCCTCCTGAAATGCCTCAGTCTTGAATTTCTCCATGCATATGTGCATGTGCTTCCTTCTTCTCCTAGATCTTACTGTCTTATCCTCTGTGCTTCCCACCAAAACCCGTTCTCCAGTTAAATTTCTACTGAATATTTGTTATTCGGTGCTCAAGTACATTCTTCCATTAGAAGATTTTCCTGAATCCCAAATGTTGGCAAAGATGTGAAAAACCTGGAACCTTCCTTTATTGCTGATGGAACTGTAAAATAGTGAAGCCACTTTGAAAAACAGTTTGGCAGTGTCTTAAAAAGTAAACATAACTTTCCAATATAACTCCATTAGTTACTCTCCTCAGTGTCTATCCAAGAGAAATAAAAACACGTGTCAACAACAAATGTTCATTATATCCTAAACTGGAAATACCCAAATATCTGTCAACTGGTAAATAGATAAACAAAATTTAGTATGTCCACACATTTTAATACTATTCTGCAGTTATAAGCGGCAAAATAGTGATATGTATCACCATATGTATAACCCTCAAAACCATTATGCTAAATGAAAGAAGCCAGATACAAAAGGTCACATATCATATGATTCCATTTATATAAAATATCTAGAAAAGGCTAATTTATAGAGACAGACAGCAGATAAGTGTTTGCCTAGAACTGAAGTGGGAGTGGGAATTAACTGCAAATTGGCACAAGGGAACTTTTGGGGATGATAGAAATGTTCTAAAACTGCATTGTGGTGATGGTTGCATAGGTGTAAATTTGTTAAAATTATTGAATTTACATTTTCAATGGGTGAATTTCATGGTATGTAAATTATACCTCAATAAATCTATTAAATAAAATTTTTAAAGTTTACTCTGGAATTACTCGTGGTGAGTTGAAAAATTTCACCTTGGTTTTCAACAGGCTCTGTTGCACCCCAGTATTGTTATCTTCACCACCCTGTGTTGCGGTCATGTTTACCTCTTTGATCCCCTCTTCAACTTGTATACAGTAGACAAAAAACACACTCTGGAAAATAAACTTATTGGCATCAAAGTGAATTGAAGCCACACCGAATACGTTTTCCTCCCTAACAAATTATGATTTTTCAGTAATATAAAGATCTTACAAGATACACAATATTTCGCTTCTTTTTTTTTCCTACCCCAAATGTCCATAGTTCCATTAATGATAATGTTTTGATACCCTTTGCAGTCTGTATCACCACTTTTGACTTTTTCCCCTAGAAGCAGACACTGAGCCAAGGATTCATGTGCAAGCACTTTATTGGAAGAAGTAGAAAACATGGAACATGGGTTAGACAGAAGAGAAGTGATACATGGAAGAAAATACATCCAATAAAGCTTACCCGAAGTCAGCTTCCACAACAAGTGAAAGAGTTTTCATCCTGTAGAGAAATTCTGAAAAATGGTGCAAAATCCAGACTTAAGAATTATCCCAGCTAAGAGGTGAAGGAGATGGTGTAATCTACACCTCTCCATCAAGAGCTGTTTCTGGTGGAGCATAATTCCATGTCACTTCTGCCATCATGCATTGAGTAAATTAGGTTCCACTTGGTGCAGACCACTGGCAATCAGGCAGTCATGCAGTGGAGATGGTGAGAGGATCTCAGGGAATGTAGAAGAAATGCTGTCAGCTTCTAATACTCCACCCTCCATTGCAGACTTGATTCTATCAATATTCTTCTCAAAGTGAACTAAGTTCTGAGTACATTCCACAAGCGTGAAACTACCATTCCTGATGGCACCTTCAGAGAGTATCCTCCTCCCAAAAATAAAGCATGTGAGAGAATAAATCTTACTCTCTCATATTCAGTATTAGATGTTTTTGGATCTTTGGGTGTACCCTAAAATTGCAATGATGGGAAGTAAAGGTCCAATAACACAGGAAAGGATAGGAAGGCAGGCAGGCAAAGAGTGAAGCAACATCTCAGATTATCCTATGCAATATATTACTATGAATCACCTGGATTAACTAGATTTCAAATCTAGATTCCTACTCTTGAAGTTGAAAATCACATCACTGTTTTCATGAAAAGTACGATAGCAAAGTTAGAAGTATGGGCTCACTGTCAGGTTTCCAGATTAGAGTCCATCCCAATTTTAATCTCTTTCTCTCAAAAGTGAGGAAAATAAGGAAAAAAATTTAAAGAAATGTTGCCAGGATTACATAAAATTGTACACGTAAAGCAACAAGAATAGCTTTGACACGGCAAGAACCTTGGTTATGACTATTGTATGACCTTCACTCCATTTCTTCCAGGGAAAAACAAACATATAACCCAATTAACATGAGGACATCAACATCTGAGAGGATAATTTTGGGGGCAAATGATGCTAGCACTTGACATAAGGGCTTCAGGGCTAACGTTGGAAATCTCAGGAACGGCTGCAACAAAGCGGAACAAAAACAGAACTTCATAGGCTACAACTAGGAAAGAAAAGTCATAACAGGATTACTGAGGAGGTTATTGAGGGGCAACTAATACAAAATCAAATAAAAGCAAAGTCATAGTTGCTTTGAGAATAGAAGAAATGAAGCATGCCTTCTGGGAGAGAAAAAGAACCAGGAGATTAAATTCACAATATTTGCTTTTGAGGCCCAAAACGTCCACTCAGTTCTGAGGCCAGCGACCAATCATGGACAAAACGGTGCCCTTCACATCCTTATTCCTCAGGCTGTATATGAAAGGGTTCAGTATGTGGGTGACCATGGTGTACACCACTGAGGGAAGATGGGTCACGGCAGAACTGAAATAGACCCCCAGGCTTGTCCCATTGTACAAGGAGACTACAGAGGGGTGAGACCCACAAGAGGAAAATGCTTTATATTTTGTCTCTGCAGAGGACATCCTCATTAAGGGGGAGACAACTTGAGAGCAAGAGAAGAGGATGTCAACAGGAGGAAACACATCCAGCAGGGCAGTTGCCACATACAAGATCATCTTATTGATGAGGGTGTCAGAGAAGGCTAATTTGAGAACCTGAGCTAGTTCACACAAGAAATGTGGAATTTCAGTGCCTACACAGAAGGTCAGCTGCCTCAACAGTAGAACATGAGGCAAGGAAAACCAGAAAATGATGAAACAGGACATCAGAACCAGGAGGCCCCAGAGGCATGGGTTCATGATGACCATGTAGTCCAAAGGGTGACAGATGGCCACAAACTGGTCATAAGCCATCACAATCAAGAGGAAACCAGCCAGTCCAGCAAACATCATAAAAAATACAGCTGAGTGAAGCATTCTATATAGAAGATGTCTTTACTCTCTGCCTGGATATTCACCAGCATCTTTGGGATACTGCTGGAGGTGAAACAGATGTCTACAAAGGACAGATTGGACAGGAAGAAGTACATGGGGGTGTGGAGGTGGAAGTCACAGACGATGATCAAGATGATGAGAAGGTTCCCAAGCACAGTGACCGGCACATGGACAGCAACAATCCAAAGAGCAGGCGCTGCAGTTCAGGACTCTCTGAGACCAAGGAGGAGCAGTTCTGATACTTTTGTGTGGTTTCCTGTTTCCTTGTAGCTGGTGTGTCTGCTGGAGGAAGAGGTAAAGACAATGTTTGGTGAACAGCCAACTGGACCTCAGCTGGTCTTTACTTTTTGATTCCATCTTGGCGTGGACATCCTTCACCTGTTCTTAGTCCTTCCAATCACAGTGAATTCACTCAGCCAAATGGTAGACCATTTTCATTTACACATAATTATTTAGCCTTTTTAAAATTTAGAAGAACTCTCTTTTTATCTTCTACTCACTGATTCTAATTCTATTTGAGACTATCAACATAAACCAATTTCTTCTATGGTATGACCCTTCCAAAATAATTGAAGACATTTAATGTATTTTTGTTGATAATCTCCATCCTTCCTTCATTCAAATAGCTCTATGATAGTTATAATAGATGTGGATCCTCAACTAAAACAATCTTAATTCTATAACCTGATTCTCCCCATCGATGACAAAGTTAACTCTCATGTGGCTTACTCTTTTTCTTTCTGAAAATATGGTTCCTGCTATTATCTTCTTTGGTTTGAGGTTTAGAAACTCCTTTGCACACAGTATGATTTCAATAAATCATAGATATTATTATTATTAATCTATTCTTTTTAATACTAAGTATGATATATAAATCTCCCAAATTACAGTATAGAGATATGATTTAGAAAATGAAATCTCAAGTCAGACTTTCAAGAATTGAATTTTGGTACACCAATATACAATCCGTGTGACCTTGAGAAATTGAGTTAATCTCTCTTAGCTGCAGATACGTCACCTCTACAATGGGAGTAGTAAATATTCTCTACATTGTAAGACTGATGAGTGAATTAAATGAGATAATGCACGTAATTTTTCTTGAGATTCCTGTCACATACGGTGAACACTTGAAAACGTTCTTAACATCTATTCTTAACATCATAATAAATCTGTTTTGCATGGTTATCACTTATAAAATTTCCCTTAAACTAGGGTAGTCATCAAGGATGGAATTCTGATCATTATTAACACAACAGGTCTGTTACCTCTTTTGATATTCCTGTAGCACTTCTAATTAATGAAGGTCTCTATGGCTCCCTCTTTCCAAGACTGCCTGCCATGTGAATTCTTTCAAGAAGAGGGGAAAAAATGTGGACTATATATGTAAGAGGAGGAAACAAAATCACACAACCATTAGAATAAAATACAAGAGTGACGTCAGCATCATGGTGGAGTGAGTTTTTCCAGTAATTTTTCCCCTCCAACATACAAAGAATAAACATCCATAGGCCAACAGAGGACATCCAAACACAACATAAAAAACGTTGCAGAGACCCACACAGCCATACCGTGGAGGGTGGAGAGGCTGGAGCCCAGCTCGGAGGAGGTGGAACAGGGTGAGAGAAACCTTCCCTTCCTCCCCTAAGGACTGCGATCTGGGACGGTGGCAGAGGGAAGGAAAGGGGGAGAGGATGTTGGTTCTCTGGAACATCAAGGACTCCCAAAGGCCTTTGCAGCCTAAATGAAAGCCCTCTACAGGGGCAAAAGCTCACAAGGGGTGACCTTACCAAGCCAACACCCCAGGAGAACAGAGGGAGAAAACCCCCAGGGCACGCAGGAGAAAGCGCCCCTCCCCCCACCCTCTCAGCAGGGCTCCAGCCCCTGGGATTTCAGCTGGAAGCAGAAGGCTCAGAATATGTGGCTCTTGACCCCCACCCAGTGGTGATAGGTGGTAACTGAGACCAAATAACACCAGGATCTGAAAAATAGAATAAAACACAAAGTAGGAGCGAGAATGTATGCTCAAGTGTACATGCTCAGAAGTTGAGATGTGTTGTATTAACAATATATGCAAATAATTATAAGCCAATGATAGATTCAGTTAAAAATATGCAAGTTTTCTATACTCAAGACATCCTTAAAAAATTAAAAGGCAAATTTATGATGGAAATTTTAAATCTCTATGATAGAAAAAAGGTCAGACATTAATTCTTAGAGAATACAATCAATTAGAAAACATCAATGAGGACCAATTTAGTCTGGGGAGGTGGGTAGAAAAGTCTTCTCTAAAATAAGGATATTTGAGCTATGAGAGGAAGGATGGGTAATTGTTAACCAGGGAAAACAGGGAAAGGACAATCATTTTAGGCTGAGAGAACAGGATTGATGTTGGCCTTCTGGGTCAGTGAGCTTGGGAATGGAAGGGTTTTGAGAGGCTAGTGGGATGAGAACAGAGAGTGAGGGTCAGGAGGACAGAGTGAGTGAGGCCCATAAGTCCAGCATCCTGTACTATTTCTTGATTTGGCTCTCATGTTGGTAATTTTGTGATTCTTGGTGGGTCAGAAAATGTGACTGTTTTTACTCTCCAGCGTCTTTCCAGGGATTCACATGGTGCCTGGCACATAGTGGGTGCTCAAAACATACAAATGTTAGATGTATAATAAAGATTGAGAAAAGTAAGATATGTGGTTAATACATACACATACACAAACTACTCTAGCTAATAAACAAATTCATCAATCTCACAGGGTACAACATCAACAAAGAAAAATCAGTGTGTTTCTATACACAACAACAAACAATGTGAAAAAGAAATTTTTAAAACTCTGCTCACAATTGCATCAAAAAGAATAAGATAACTAAGGATATATTTAACCAAGGAGGTAAAAAAAACTCTTATACTAAAACCTGCAAAACTTTGCTGAAAAAAATTACACAGGACCTTAATAAGACAATGATGAGATACCACTACACACCAATTAGAAAGTACTGTACGATTTCATTCACATGAAATGTCTAGAAAACACAAGTCTATAGAGACAGAAAATAAGTTCTTGGCAGCTTAGACATTAAAGGAGTAGGAAAATGGGGGTATGACAGCCAAATGGTATTCTTGTAGGGAAGTAAAAGTTCTAAAATTTTTGTGTTCGTTGTGCCACTCTGTGAACATACTAAAAAACATTGAATGGTATAGTTTTTAATGGGTAAATTGTATGGCCTGCAAATTATGTCTCACTATAGCTGTTGCAGAAACAAACAAAAGAAAAAACCATGAGAAGCTACGTCATTAGGAGCATAAAAAACTAAATGTCTCTGGATTACCTCAAGTAGTGAGATGAAAAACACTTCAGCAACTATTGTATTTTTAATTCTAAATGTTAAAACAATAAAAAAGTAGTGTAATTAAAAGAGTATGATATGGGCATAAGTAAATATTGCTGGCATGGAAGAGTCTAGAAATTGGTACAGGTATATATAGGAATTTATTATTTAATAAATGTGGAATTTCAAATCAGTAGGTCAAGGATAGTTTATCAATAAATGATACTACATCAAGCGGCCATCTTTCTGGAGGAAAAAAAAATTTGATTCACTATCCCACACCACATGCCAAAAAAGATTCTTTGAGGATTAAAAACTAAAATGTCATTAAAAATAAATTTTAGAACAAAACTAGGAAAATTGAAAATAATCTAGAGTTCGAGGAAAAATTTTAAGACGAGGCAGGAAACCCAGAAATTGTTTTTCAAAAAAGAATTTCTTGGCTACATAAAAATTAAATATTTTGTACAGGAACAGATTAAACATTAATGTAGCCAAATAGTTATCAATTCAATAGATGCATAAAACACATTTAATAATGCACATGAACAATTCTTGGCAAAATGTTCTAGTAAATCTGGATTTAAAAAGACCTTTATTAACTCCACGAAGGTCACCCATTGAAACCCAAAGTATAGAACAATTTCTGACTTAGGAAGCCTGGTATTAGTACTATTTCAAAATTTAGGATGGGAGGCCATGACCGGTAAGGTCCATGGGAGTTAAGACAGGAAAAATAAAAACCGGAAATACATATTTGAAGAAGAAAAATATTAAAGCTATATAAAAATGGCATTACACTGAAAACACAAAGGAATCAATGATTAGAGGTTGACATGGTGTCCAAGGCAAATAAAAAGAAATGAGGGGAAATAAAGCTTAAATACAGGATCTATTGAATGGAGGCGATAAACCATCTCATGGATTGGCAGGCACATTATTAAGACAGAATCATGGTAACGGCTCTAAGAAGGTGAGGACAGGCGAGCAGACAAGTCTTTGATGAGCGCCTGGCAGCGTGAGTCCCCACCCTCAGCCTCTCCCATCCGACGTCTAAACCCCGCGCTGGGCCATGTTCCGCCCCCAATCTCGCCCCTGGATATCTGCCCCCACCCTCATCCCGTGGCCCCGCCCACAGGCCGTCCTCCGTCCTCCACCTGGGCCGGGGGCCTGTTTCCGCCTCCAGCCCCGCGGGGAGAACTACAATTTTTAAGCCTGAAATGGACGGACGTGATTGGCAGCCCGAGCCCTGGAGCCCCTCCCCTTGCTGCCCGAGGCAGGAAGCGGAAGTGGCGTCACTGGTTCGCGCCGTCTTGTTGTCCCGGGATTCGGCGCATCTGGCAGCGGTTCGTAGTGGTCCGTTTGGGGTGGAGCCAGTTCTTGGAGAGGGGCGCACGGAGGGCGTTAAAGGACAGGTGCGGCCCGGGACCCGAGGGGCTCCGTAGAGAGGCCAGGCCTCCGCTCATCCGCCCGGCCGCTGGGCCCCGCGCTGAGCCGGGGCGGGAAGGGCGCCGCCCGGGGCGTTGGCGTCCTCTGTGCTTCCCTGGTCAGAGCCTCCGCGTCACCTTCGAGACTTTTCCCCAGAAGGAGAGCAGCTCCGCTGTGCGAGTCCCTTTGCTCAGGCCCCGCACCCTCCGGTTCTCAGGACCTGCGACCCCGCCGTGTGGCTGTGAGTCCGGGGGAAAGTGGGTCAGGGGCCTCTGCTGCTTTTCCTGGGCGACAGAACGTGTCACCGGAGAATTTGGCCTTGTCTTTGCGGCTTCCGTTTTTGAATATTACATGAAGGTAAGATAGTTTCTTAGGTGTAAAGAGTGAGCATGTTTGCGTATGTAATTATAAGCAAATGTTGACCACAAGTCTTGCCTCTAAAGGAATGGAAGATACTCAGCTGTCTCTTCCTCTAAACTTCTAGGCCCCTCCATCCCCTCTGAGCTGTTAAACGGGCCTCCAGGAGAAAAAGATGGAGACTTTATGACACCAGTTCTAGAATAGGTCAGTGTACCATTAACAGGATATTTGGACTAAATGTGTTTCTTCCCTCATATTTTCTTTTGTAAAATGTTAAATCTACAGAAAATTTAAACATTCAGTACAATGAGTGTTCATTTTAGCAGATTCACCCATTTTTAGCATTTCGCATGCTTGCTCTTTCCGTAAATGAATGCGTTTTATGGTAACTAGTTGAAAGTAAGTAAATTGAAAATAAATTGCACATATGATACTTGACCCGTATATACTTGCTAGTCCGTCTTCCAAAGATAAGGATGTTATCCTATTAAAACTAAAATACTGTTATTTCACCCAGGAAAGTTAAAAAGAATAATGTCATCAGGTATCTACTCTGCTTAAAAACTAAATTTCTCCACATTTTTCCAAAGCATGTTTTTATATCTGGGACTCAATCAAGGTTTATATATGGCAGTTATGTCTTTTAATCTTTAAGCTAGATTACTTGCTATTGTTTGTTAATTGTATTGACTCTTTGAAGAATCACATTCTTTTAGAAAGTTACCCATGTTGATATTTCTGATTTTATTTCCATGGTGTGTGTAAATGTTTCCTCCATTTCTTGTATTTCCTGTCAACTGGTAATTGGGTCCAGAGCAGGGGTTTGCAAACTTTTTGTCTGAAAAGGTCCAGATGATAAGTACTTGATGCTTTCAGGCCGTAAGGTGTGAGAATTACTCAGCCATGCCTTTGTAGTGGGCAAGCAGCCATAGACCTAAGGAAGCAAATGGGCACAGCTGTGTTCCCACAAAGCTTTATTTACGAAAACAGGCCTGTGACCAAAGTGTGCCAACTCCTGGTATAGAGGCTTCAGAAGATCATTTTGAAATATTTTGTAGGTGATGTGTGCATCATATTGGAGTCCATCAGGAAGACAGAAATTTATGTCATCCCTCAGTTAGTGATGCTAACTTTGATCACTTGCTTAAGGTGATGATAACCAGAACGCTGTGTTTTAAAGGTAGACTTTTCCTTGTGAATAAAAAAGTCGTATGTGGGGTGGTATTTTGATACTCAGAGTATCTTGTTCCCCAACAACCTTTCTAACAATTATCTTAGCAGCTGTTAATCACCTGCAGTGAATAAACTTCTGTATTTGTTGTTTCGCATTTGTGGGCGTGTATTTTCAGGGCAAGCTTCTCAGGTTGTTTTTCTAGGTCAAAGGGCAAATATACATTTACTTTAGCTGGATATTATAAATTTCCTTCTACAGGTCTTGTACCATTTGGTAGTTTCTGAATGAACATTTTAAAAACTTGTCTAAAAATGTAGAGAAACATAAAGAAAAAAATTTAGTTTTAACTTGAAGGCACTTGTTTTCAAAAAGAGTATCCTGTCCACTTTCATCCTGAGTAAAAATATTTTTTCGGAAGTGCAGTGTTTTGGTTTATATTACATTCTGCACAGACATTTTATGCGAGTCTTACTTGATTTTTAGGTTCTAATTCTATTTTCGTGTTCATTTTATTTATGCATACTACTGTAACATTCTTGTGGGGAATGGCAGTTCAATCCACAAATGGTCACTGAATTCCTTTAACAAGCTAGGATCTGTGTCAGGGACAGAGAAAGAATGGCCATCAAAATGGACAAAGTACTGCCACCATGGGGCTTCCAGTCTGTTTGGGAATACAGATATTAAACAAATACCGGTAAGTTTGTGGTTTGGACATCAGAATGGCTTAATATGAACTGGTAATATGTATTGGAAGGGATTGATACTTAAGTTGTGAACCAAAGCCTGAGAAGGATTGATCTAGTCAGGTTGTTGAGCTGTTGTGAGGGTTTGTAGAGCAGGTGAGAAAACTTCAGATGAAGAGAACTTGATGAGGAAAATCCAGCATGGGTGAGACTTTACTACATTTCTTAAACTGAGGAAAGAAGGTTGGCAGAAGGAGAACAGACAGTGGTTTTAGATAGAGTGGAGAGCAGGGACTGCACCAGGGGAATGAGGTGCTCTAGGCAATATTCTAAGGCCCTGGAAAATTCTGAGATGTTTTAGCAGGAGAATGTTTTCAGTCCATTACAATTTAAATAGAACTCACTAACTCCTGCTTTGGGAATGGACTTCAGGAAAGACGAAAGTGAAGACATTGAATCAAGGTAGAAATTTGTAATGAATAAATTTTAAAACATGATCATGGAACCTAGATATAGGTGATTGTTTTGCAGAAGAAAATAAATGAAATGATTTGAGAGTTTTGTAGAAGGTAAAAGTGAAAGAATCCAGGTATTTCCTTCGTCTCTTCATTTCCTAGAGGATATACTCCCACTTAATGCATGTTTGAGTGCTTGATTATCAGTGCTTAGTGGAAAACTTCAACCCAGGGCTGTTCTTAGGACACTTGTAAACCATTGGAGGAGGCAAACATCTCTGCAAAGAAGTAAGTGTATTGTTACAAACTGATTAGAGTTCTGGAGTAAAGTACAGGACATTGTTATTTTCTCTTTTTATATTGGAGTAGGGTGAAGGTAAGAGAGTTGATAAATATTTCTCATAAAAAGACCAGGCATAGGAGTTAGCCATGTGGGAAAGGACAGGAGTAGGAGATGGGGAAAGCGTTCTGTATTTGGTCGATTACATTTCTAGGGTGAGAGAGTGGTGTGCATCAAGGGTTATTACACCCAGATTTGACAGTATAAACCTTTTATTTGGTTGGGAAAAATATAAAGATTTAAATGTATATCCATTCAATAATATTGTTTCAAATATATAAAACTTTGCTTGACAGAAGCAGAAGAAATAGGCAAGTCCACAATTCTAGTGGGAGATTTTAATATCTTTTGCCCATATTGTTAAACTAGACAACAGAGGAAAAATCAGTTAGCATATACTTTGGACACACTATGTAGACTGCCTAATGTACATAATACAGAATAGTGTGTCGAGTAATTGATTGAACTCAGAAGTTGCCTGTCTGGAAGTGAGGGGAAAGGAATGGCCTGGAAGGAGCAAGAAGGCTTTGTAAAGAAAGAACTATGTTATCTTTTTTTTTTTTTAAGATTTTATTTTTCCTTTTTCTTCCCAAAGTCCCCCGGTACCTAGTTGCATATTTTTAGTTGTGGGTCCTTCTAGTTGTGGCATGTGGGATGCTGCCTCACCATGGCTTGATGAGCGGTGCCATGTCTGCGCCCAGGATCTGAACCGGCAAAACCCTGGGCCGCCCAAGTGGAGCATGCAAAAACGTCACCACTTGGCCACGGGGCCGACCCCAGAACTACGTTATCTTGTTCAGGCTGGTCACTGCACGAGAATATGAGATTTTCAAAACTCATCTACTAAATACTTAAGATGTGTATGTTTAACTGTATATTTTAAAATCTAAATTAGAAAATAAAAAGAAGAGTAAAACTTTCTATGTAGGCACCACCTGACTAAACAGATTCTTGACCCTGTTTAGCCCAAGGACCCGTAGTTTGAGACCCCTGCTAGTAAGGACAGTTATACTGTGAGTCTAGACACAAGGTTTTGTGACCCTATGTGTTTCTGGGTTTTAGTCTTCTAACTGTAGAATAAGGACTATGAGCTTGTGAGGGTGATGATATGGTTCATAGATAATGAAAATTTTTGTCGATTGTCAGCATTCAAATACCATTTTGTAGATCAACATTTGGCCTGTTGGTCTGTGTTTGATTTATTAAAGGTTATTATTTTTTTCTTCTTAGTAATGATATTGGTTTATAACATAAGTTTCTGGTGTCCATCATTACATTTTGACTTTTGTATAGAATGCATTGTGTTCACCACCAAAAGTCTAGTTGCCATCTGTCACCGTACACATATACCCCTCTACTCCTTTTGGCTTTGGTTCTGGTAACCCCAATCTGTTCTCCATATGTATGTGTCTGTTTATCCTCCACATATAAGTGAGGTCATATGCTAATTATCTTTCCCCGTCTGAGTTATTTCACTTAGTGTAATGCCCTCAACGTTCATCCACCTATTCGCAAATGGAAGAGTTGGTCATTTTTTAGTGGCTGAGTAGTATTCCACTTTATACATGTAAGCACCGTTCTTTATCCATTCATCCGTTGGTGGATACTTAGGTTGTTTCCAAGTCTTGGTTATTGTGATTGATGCTACAAGAACATAGGGGTGCATATATCTTTTCGAATTAGTGTTTTCATGTTATTTGGAGAAATGCCAAGAAGTGGAATAGCTGGATCATGTGGTATTTCTGTTTTTAACTTTTTGAGCAATCTCCATCCTCTTTTCCATAGTGCCTGCTCCAGTTTGTGTTCCCACCAGCAGTGTATGAAGGTTCCTTTTTCTCCACATCCTCTCCCACGCTTGTTATATCTTGTCTTTTTAATAATAGACATTCTGATGGGTGTTAGGTGACATCTCATTGTAGTTTTGATTTACATCTCCCTAATAGTTAGTGATGTTCAGCATCTTTCCCGGTGCCTGTTGGCCACGTGTGTATCTTCTTTGGAAAACGTCTGTTCATATCCTCTGCCCATTAAAAAAAAAATTTATTTAATAAGGTCATATTGATTTATAACGGTGTGTAAATTTGAGGTCTGCATTACTGTTTCAGCTTCCCTATAGACTGCATTGTATTCATCACCAATAGTCTGGTTTTTATCCATCACCATACACATGTGCCTCTTTACCCCTTTCATCCACCCCCCCCCATGCCTTCCTGTCAGGTAACCACCAACCTGTTCTTCTTAGCAGTGTGTTTATTTTTTATTTTCCATATATGACTGAAATCGTACAGTATTTGTCTTTCTGTGTCTGGCTTATTTTGCTTAGCATGGTACCCTCAAGGTCCATCCATGTTGTCACAAATGCAATGATGATGGGGGATTTTGTATTTTTTATGGTTGAGTAGCATTCCACAGTATATATAACCACATCTTCTTTCTCCATTCATCTGTTGATGGGTGCTAGGGTTGCTTTTAAGTCTTGGCTATAGTCAATAATGTTGCAATGAACAGGGGGTTCATATTATCTTTTTGTATTAGTGATTTCATGTTCTTTGGATGAATACCCAGCCTTGGGTTAGCTGGATCCTATGGTATTTTTATTTTGAGAAATCTCCATACTGTTTTTCATAGTAGCTGCTTCAGTTTGCAATCCCAACAGCTGTGTATGAGGGTTCTCTTTTCTCCACATCCTTTCCAACATTTGTAGTTTTTTGTCTTGATAATTGTAGCCATTCTGAGGGGTGTGAGGTGATATCCCATTGTAATTTTAATTTGCGTTTCCCTAACAGTGATGTTGAATATCTTTTCATGTGCCTTTGAGCTGTCTGTACATCTTCTTTGGAAGAATGTTCATACCCTCTGCCCGTTTTCTGATGGGGTTGTTCATTTTTTTGTTGTTGAGTTATATGCGCTCTTTAAATATTTTGGATATTAACCTCTTGTTGGATATATGATTTGTTAATATTTTCTCCTAGTTGGTGTGTTGTCTTTTCATTTTGTTAATGGTTTCCTTTGCCATGCAGAAGCTTTTTAGTGTGATGTAGTCTCATGTGTTTATTTTTTCTTTTGTTTCCCTTCACTGAGTACATGTGGTATTCAAAAACATATTGCCAAGACCAGTATCAAAGAGTGTACTGCCTATGTTTTCTTCTAGGGGTTTTATGGTTTCTAGTTTTACATTCAAATCTTTAACCCATTTTGAGTTAATTATTGTGTACGGTGTAAAATAATTGTCTGATTTTCTTGTTTTGCACGTGGCTGTCCACTTTTCCCAACACCATTTATTGAAGAGACTTTCCTTTCTCCATGTTATGTTTTGGGCTTCTTTGTTCAAGATTAGCCATCCATAGGTATGTGGTTTCATATCAGGGCTCTCAGTTCTGTTACATTGACGTGTGTTTTTTCCTGCAAAACCTACTATAGGTTTGTAGTGTATTTCGAAATCAGGGAGGGTAATACCTCTAGCTTTGTCCTTTGTTCTCAGGACTGCTTTGGTTATTCAGGGTCCCTTGTTTCTCCATATACATTTTAGGATTCTTTGTTCTATTTCCATGAAGAATGTCACTGAGATTCTGATTGGGATTGCATTGAATCTATAGATTGTTTTAGGTAATATGGACATTTTAACTGTGTTAATTTTTCCAATCCATGAGCATGGAATTTCTCTCCGTTTATGTCTTCTTCAAATTCTTTCAACACTGTCTTACTGTTTTCATTGTACAGTTTTTTCACGTCTTTGGTTAAATTTATTCCTAGTTATGTTTTTCATTGCAATTGTAGATGGGATTATATTCTTGATTTTCTGCTAATTGATTGGTAGCGTCTACAAGTGCAACTGATTTTTCTATGTTGGTTTTGTACCCTGTATCATTACTGTGTCCATTCATTATTTCTAATAGTTTCTTGGTGGATTTTTTAGGGTTTTCTATGTGTAGAATCATGTCATCTGCAAAAACGTGAAAAGTTTACTTCTTCCCTTCCAATTTGGATCCCTTCTTTTTCTTTTTCTTGTCTAATTTCTCTGGCTAAGACTTTGAATGCTAACTTTCCTTTATCTTTTTTGACTTGAAGTCTGTTTTGTCCATTGTAAGTATGGCTACACCCACTTTCTTTTGGTTGCCATTTGCTTGGAGTATCATCTTCCATTCCGTCACTCTTAGCCTGTATTTATATTTAGAGCTAGGATTGGTCTCCTGGAGGCAGCACGTTGTTGAGCTTGTTTTGTAATCCATCCAGCCACTGTGTGTATTTTGATTGGTGAATTCAATCTGTTTACATAGAGAGTGCTTATTGATATATGAGGGCTTAGTACTGCCATCTTATCATTTATTCTGTTTTTTCTGTATTTCCATTGTTTCTTTTTCCTCATGTTTCTTCCTGCCATTTCAGTTTGGTAGTTTTCTATGTTTCTCAGTTTCCTCATTTTTTATGTTTTGCAAGTCTCCTCTGAATTATTTTGTCATTACCGTGAGGTTTGTAGAAAAGATCTTGTAGATGAGATAGTCCTTTTTCTGCTGATAGCATCTTATCTCCGTTTGCCTGTGCAGGTTCCATCTTTTTCCTCTTCCCCTTCTATGTTTTTGTTGTCACAAGTATCCCTTTTTGTATTGTGAGTTTATGACCAAATTGAAGTGTTCATAGTTGTTTTTAATGTCTTCTTCCTCTGTAGCATTTATAATTGTTTGCTAACCTATTCTGATACCAAGTTGCAATTCTCTGATTCTATTTATTACCTTGTTCAAACCTTTGTATTCCTTTGCCTTTTTGTGTTGGGTAGGAAGGCTCCTTTCAAGCTTCTTTGTAAGGCAGGTCTAATGGTGATGAACTTCCTCACCTTTTGTTTGTTGGTGATAGCCTTTATTTCTGATTCATCTGTGAAGGATAACTTTGCTGGATAGTGCATTTTTGACAGTGTTTAACTTTGAGTTAACAGTTTGGCAGTGTTTAACTTTGAGTATATCATTTCACTCTTTCCTAGCCTGTAGATTTTCTGCTGAGGAATCCATTGATAGCCTAATAGGGCTTCCTTTGTAAGTTATTTTCTTCTCCCAGGCTGCCCTTAATACTTTTCCTTCATCGTTGACTTGTGACAGTTTTGATGTAATGTGCCACGCAGAAGGTGTTTTTATATTGAGATAATTAGGTGTTCTGTTAGCTTCGTGTCCTTGTATATCCAGTTCCTTCCTCAGGTTGAGAAATTCTCAGCTATTATTTCTTTAAATAAGCTCTTTGCTCCGTTCTCACTCTCTTCTCCTTTTGTGATACCCATTGTCCTTGCATGGTTTTCCAGATTCATTTGGATATTTTTTGTAGAATTTCTCCTTTTTTTTATTTTTGAGGAGGGTTAGCCCTGAGCTAACATCCACTGCCAATCCTCCTCTTTTTGCTGAGGAAGATTGGCCCTGAACTAACATCTGTGCCCATCCTTCTGTATTTTATATGTGTGATGCCTGCCACAGCATGGCTTGATGAGCACTGTGTAGGTCTGTGCCTGGGATCTAAACTGATGAGCTCCAGGCTGCCAAAGTGGAGTGCGTGAACTTAACCACTACACCACCATGCTGGCCCCAGAATTTCTCCGTTTTTTTGAAAATCATAGTTCTCTCTCCTCTTCCACCTGAGTCATTTCTAGATTTCTATCTTAGAACTCGCTAGTTCTGTGTTCCATATAGTCTGCTCTTTTCTTTTTTTTTTTTAGAGTTTCTGTCTCTTTGGTGAAGTATTCCTTGTGTTCATTCATTTTATTCCTCAGTTCAGTAAGCCATCTTTCTTAGTATTCTTGTAAGCCTTTGTGTTTCTTCATGACAGCTATCTTGGATTCTCTGTCAGTTAGATCTCAGTGTTCCATGACTTCAAGTTTGGCTTCTAGAGAAATGTCATTTCGTTTTTATGCTACTAGTTCACTTGTTGTTCCCAGTGGTTAATGAGTTATTGCTCTGGCGGTGCATTTGGGGTAGGAAACAGTTTTCTTATTTGGGTAAGCTGTTTATTTTGATTCTGAGCTACTTCTGTTGTATTTGAGAACCTGTGCTTTCCACCTTCCACTGTCCCTGCCAAACATCAGTGCCCTCATTGCACTGCTTGTGTGTCTGAGGTTGCTGGTTCCTTGCTGCCTATAACGTTGCCGCAGTTGTGGGTGTCACCTGTAGGTCACTGGGGTGAGAGCAACTTTGCTGCTTCTGGGTTAGGGGTCCCCCCATTGCAGCATGGGCACAGGGGGAGTGGGGCAGGATCTGGTGTCATGGGCACCTCTGCCAGGTCTTGGTTTATTGGGTCTGCAGGCCCCTCTGCTATGGGGAGGGGGACAAAAGTTGCATGTTCCTCTGCAGCTGGCAAGGTCTGGAGTTACTGGCTCCATTGTGACTGTTTCCTGGGTCTCTGGGCTCTCCATGGGCTCAGACACTGCTGCCGCATGTGCCCCCTCTACTGCTGCTCCTGGGTTATCCAGGGGTGCTGGCAACACTCTGCTGCTGCCAGGTTGCCCATGTTCATTGACAACACTGCTACCACCACAAGGGAAGGAGTGCCTGGATCACGAATGCCACCGGGGCTCCCTAAGTTCTGGTTTCCAGTGCCTGCATGGGTCCTGGAACTTCAGGTCACAGGCACACCCACCACTATCAGGGACTTAGGTGTTGGATACAGCACCCCTTGCTGGCAGGGACAGTGTTGGTGTAACACTACCAGGGGCCAAGTCATGGGTACTGTGGTGGCTCTGAAACCTCAGGTTGATGGTGCTACCTGCCACTGCTTGGGGAGAGGAAGAGGCTGAGCCGTGAGTGTTGCTGTGACTCTTGCAGCCTCTGGTCTCTACACCAGCAGGATTCCTGGAATCTCAGGTCAGGGGCACTACTGCCACTCCAGGGGGTATCAGAGTCTTGGATGCAGCCCCTGCTGCTGGAAAGGCTGGTCAGAGGCACTGCCACCAGGGTAGGGGAAGGCCGCTGGGTTACAGGTATCACATTTCCCAGAACCTCTGGTCACGGGCCTGCAGTGCTCCCTGGTGCCTCCAGCAGCGTGGGCTGCCTGGACTCCTGGGGCTTCCATTCATCTGTGCTACCTCAGCTCTGGGATTCTCTGATGGGAGGTGTGGCCACAGCTCCCGGAACTTCCAGTCTCAGGAGTGGCCGCCACTGCTCTCCTGGTTCCACAAGGTACAGGAAGTCTAGTCAGCCCCCCTTCACATGTGTAGATGTATGGCTCTCCCAGGTGTTCTGGTGTGCTGTGCAGAGTCCTTTGTTGTTCTGTGCCTGTCCTACTGGTTGGAACTTAAAAGGGCGAGACAGAACAATGTGCTCTGCTGTGATGCTGGCATCACACCAGAAGTTACTGATTTTTAACAAAAAGAAGATGATCTTCAAATACAGGATGTTAAAGGATGATTTAAGACACGTGAAGGAAGTCTGTGGAAGAAACAAATAAATATAAAAGCCAATTGGGTGGAAAACGAACTGAAAAGTGAAATGAAAAGGTGCTCACCATCTGAAAAAGGCTCGTACAATAGGCGGATGTTGGGGGAGTGTGATACGGCACTGCCCTTTGGCCAAGGAAAGGGGAGAGTGCAGACCTGTTTGATTTGAATGCTTCCAACCAAGACCTGTGGGGGCTTCCCAGGACTTTAATGTATTCTGAGTTCTTTTGTAAAAACATTGACGTGCTTTTTCTAATCTTTTAAGAGTCAGATGTGGAAGACGTAGTAATTATTTCCCTTTTTCTCCATTTACTTATTCAGGAACCAGTAGAATATATATGTGCTTTTTCTGTGTGTAGGACACTTATTATTTTGTCATCTGCTTGATTGTTTTCCCATATTGGTGGTAAATTGGTATATCAGTTATTGCTTTATTGTCTGTATTATCCAGGGATTGGTGGATCTTTAATGCCTGGGACATTTTCTGTATAGGTTAGTGCCCTCAACTGAATGCCCAGTACAAGGACATAGCTTCATTATTTACTCAAAGGAAAAAGGAATAAGGCAGTGATAACAACTTAAAAGGAAGTCCTTACAGAGCTTCAGACTTCTCCAGCGTCCGTCAAGGGAAGCTCAAGAGCGTTGACCAAATAAAATACTGCATTTTTCTTCTTTTCGTATGCCCAGGAGCAGTCTTAACTAGTTGCATCCAGTAGAATGTATCAGTTATTATATATTGAAAATATTTACTTAAGCAGTATTAAAAAATTAAGATATTTTACATTATCTATATTTGAAGTCTTCTGAATTCACTACATACTAATTTTTAATCAGATATATTTGATTTGTGTTTAGATCATACAGAATTTAGAGCCAAAAGAGTAGATTCAGAAATTCAAGTTGTTCCAAATGTAGTGAGCTGTAATCTGCTAGTGAGACATCTGGTACAGTGGTCCTCAGTAAATGGCAGTTGATGTTACTGATACTTTTGTTACAGAGCATACTGTTTTAGTAGCTTTTAGTTTCTCCCTGCACGATACAGAGTCCTTTGGTCTGGACCTGAGCAGTCGTGCTGCTGGTTTATCTAGGAGCTTAAGTGAGCCAGTGAATGCTGTGCTCTGAGTCAGCTTCCTGGTACATATGCCTTAGGGAGAGTGGCTGCATAGTCTTCATCAAGTTTATTGCCTTGAGAGATGAAGAGTCACATTCCCCAGGACTTAAGCTTCCTACCCTGTAAAATGAACCCATTATGCTTTTCCTGATGGGCAGCACGGCTCACAATCCCCTTTTGTGGCTCCAGGTGAGACAGGACTCCCCCCCACGTTTGATGGCAGTAGTGTGTATTTGTGTGAGATTTCTTGAGTGTGGAGAGATACTGGGAATTACAAGCCAGAATGGAATGACCTCCAGGCAGGTAAATATGAGAATTATGGTCACCTCTGAATCCTTATGCCTTCTTTCTTTTCTCCTAGATCTTCTTTCGAAGGACCCTTTCTGCCTCCCTGAGGAAAAGATAGAATCAGAAAGGATGGCAACTGACTGTTTGACAACTTTTTCTCGGGTAATTAGAAAGTGTATCCTTCTACTAATGACGTACTACATCCACCAGTTAGACACATTTCCTTCTAGGTAGACCTGTCTCCAGAGTTTCTTAAAGAAATCAAGCCACTCAAGGACTGCATCCCTGTTGAATTCCCTCCCAAAGGAGAGCCTCTTGGATTGATTCCTGTGAATAATCTCAGTATTTCAGTAATTACATTCTAATATCGTCTTTTACGATGGTGACTGCATATTTTTTTATTTTGCTACATGGTCTGACATGGTAACAAAAATGAAAGTGTGCATTTTTTTGAAGAATTTATTCATTTCTCAACTTTCCCAAGTGTCTGCAGTTTGCTTAGAAACATGCTGCAGGGAGGAAATAAGATGAGAAGAGCTTTTAGTCCAGTGATGAGATAAGTTCATGTGTTAGCGGTTCCATTAAACCCATAACTGGAGGAGATCAACCGTGAGTGAGTGTAGATAGAGAGAAGAGTACATAAGAGCATTACACCCTGGGGGAGATGATGAGAGACCTTGATACCCTCTGTTGCCATTGGTCTGCCATCTTCATTCCCCACTGAACACTGGTAGAGATGTAACTTTACTGACCCAGCCTGTGTGTGATGGTTTAGGACTCGGTTACCTTCGCTGATGTGGCTGTGCACTTCACCCGAGAGGAGTGGACTTTACTGGACCCAGCCCAGAAAAATCTATACAGAGATGTGATGCTGGAGACCTACAAGAACCTGACCACAGTAGGTAAGGCTGCCATCCTTCCTGTAGCCTCTTATGGAACAGATATATATGATGTGTTTACTATGTTCCAGTATCGGTGATGAGACATCTGCACATAATGGAAACTAACAGACACTAGTCTGTACACTAATGGGTTTTAATCCAGTGTGGTTTCTTAAAAAATGTAGTTCTAAGACTAAAACCATCTCCATCACTCTCTTAGAAATGTGCGTTCTCAGACTCGACCTTTGACATAGTGAATGAAACTCTGGCACTGAGCCCGGACATCTGTGTTGTAATGAAAACACTGGACATGATTCCAATGGACAGTGAAGTATTAGAACCAGTGGTGTGGTGGTTCCTCCATGAGAATGCATATCTCTTTTATACTTAATTTCCTATTTCAATATAAGTCTTAATGTTCTGTAATGTGTGTATATATGTCTGAACGTGGGTTTGAGGAGCGAGAGACTGCAGTCTCTTTGCACAGAAAGCAGGGATATTTGCATTTTTATGTCTTTTGAAATAATTTTACTGCATTCATCAGAAATATAGGACCTGATTCATGGGGAAGTTTGTCATCTTTGCGGAGGCCTTTTCTCTTAATACGTCTTTCCCTGTGCACAGAATGTCAGGTGTTCAAATCTGACCTGATCTCTTGGTTGGAAGAAGAAGAAGATTGGAGGACAGAGGGGAGAGGAGTCTTCCAAGGTGAGCGAGTGTGAAGAACTTCCCTGGCCAATGAAAATCTCAGTGTGTCAGAATCATAATGAGGAAACTTTAAGACGTGCTTTCTCCAGAAGGCTGAGGTCACTGGTCTCTGACGCTTTGGGCATTGTCAGCTTCTCTTACATTCTTACTTAACATTTTTTTTTGTGTGTGTGTGTGTGTTTCTGTCATATTTTTATTATATTTAAAATACATTAATATATTTGTTATATCTACATTATATGTATATTTTGTTATATGTATTATATTACCAAAGTCAGTTTCTACCTTAAGGAACTTTTTTTTTTTTTAATGTTATGATAGATTACAACCTTGTGAAATTTCAGTTGTACATTATTGTTAGTCATGTTCTGGGTACACCTCTTCCCCCTTTGTGCCCTCCCCCCACCCCCCCTTTTCCCTGGTAACCACCGATCAGATCTCCTTGTCAATATGTTAACTTCCACCTATGAGTGGAGTCATATAGAGTTCGTCTTTCTCTGACTGGCTTGTTTCGCTTAACATAATACCCTCGAGGTCCATCCACGTTGCTGCAAATGGACCAATTTTGTCTTTTTTTATGGCTGAGTAGTATTCCATTGTGTATATATACCATATCTTCTTTATCCAATCATCAGTTTCTGGGCATGTAGGTTGGTTCCATGTCTTGGCTATTGTAAATAATGCTGTGATGAACATAGGCGTGCAAGGGACTCTTGGGATTTCTGATTTCAGGTTCTTAGGATAGATAGCCAGTAATGGGATGGCTGGGTCATAGGGTATTTCTATTTTTAACTTTTTGAGAAATCTCCATACTGTTTTCCATAGTGGCTGTACCCGTTTGCATTCCCACCAACAGTGTATGAGGGTTCCTTTTTCTCCACAACCTCTCCTACATTTGTCACTCTTGGTTTTAGATGTTTTTGCCAATCTAACGGGTGTAAGGTGATATCTTAGTGTGGTTTTGATTTGCATTTCCCTGATGATTAGCGATGATGAACATCTTTTCATGTGTCTATTGGCCATATTTATATCTTCTTTTGAGAAATGTCTGTTCATGTCCTCTGCCCATTTTTTGATCGGGTTGTTTGTTTTTTTGTTGCTAAGCCGTGTGAGTTCTTTGTATGTTATGGAGATTAACCCTTTGTCGGATAAGTGGCTTGTAAATATTTTTTCCCAATTAGTGAGCTGTGTTTTTGTTTCAATCCTGTTTTCCCTTGCCTTAAAGAAGCTCTTTAGTCTGATGAAGTCCCATTTGTTTATTCTTTCTATTGTTTCCCTCAACTGAGGAATTATAGTGTCTGAAAAGATTCTTTTGAAACTGATGTCAGAGTGTACTGCCTATATTCTCTTCTAGAAGACTTATTGTTTCAGGCCTAATCTTTAGGTCTTTGATCCATTTTGAGTTTATTTTGGTGTGTGGTGAAAAAGAATGGTCAATTTTCAATCTTTTGCATGTGGCTGTCCAGTTTTCCCAGCACCATTTGTTGAAGACACTTTCTTTTCTCCATTGTAGGCCCTCTGCTCCTTTGTCAAAGATTAGCTGTCCATAGATGTGTGGTTTTATCTCTGGGCTTTCAATTCTGTTCCATTGATCTGTGGACCTGTTTTTGTACCAGTACCATGCTGTTTTGATCACTGTAGCTTTGTAGTATGTTTTGAAATCGGAGATTGTGATTCCCCCGGCTTTGTTTTTCTTGCTCAGGATTGCTTTAGCAATTCGCGGTCTTTTGTTGCCCCATATGAATTTTAGGATTGTTTGTTCAATTTCTGTGAAGAATGTTCTTGGGATTCTGATTGGGATAGCATTGAATCTGTATATTGCTTTAGGTAGTATGGACATTTTAACTATGTTTATTCTTCCAATCCATGTGCATGGAATGTCTTTCCATCTCTTTATGTTGTCGTCAATTTCTTTCAAGAAAGTCTTGTAGTTTTCATTGTATAGATCCTTCACTTCCTTGGTTAAGTTTATCCCCAGGTATTTTATTCTTTTCTTTGTGATTGTGAATGGGATTGAGTTCTTGAGTTCTTTTTCTGTTAGTTCATTGTTAGTGTATAGAAATGCTACTGATTTCTGTATGTTGATTTTATACCCTGCTACTTTGCTGTAGTTGTTGATTATTTCTAATAGTTTTTCTATGGATTCTTTGGGGTTTTCTATATATAAGATCATGTCGTCTGCAAACAGCGAGAGTTTTACTTCTTCGTTACCTGTTTGGATTCCTTTTATTTCTTTTTCCTTCCGAACTGCTCTGGCCAACACCTCCAGTACTATGTTGAATAGGAGTGGTGAAAGTGGGCACCCTTGTCTTCTTCCTGTCCTCAGAGAGATGGCTTTCAGTTTTTGTCCATTGAGTATGATGTTGGCTGTGGGTCTGTCATATATGGCCTTTGTTATGTTGAGGTACTTTCCTTCTCTACCCGTTTTATTGAGGGTTTTTATCATAAATGGGTGTTGGATCTTGTCGAATGCTTTCTCTGCATCTATTGAGATGATCATGTGGTTTTTGTTTTTCATTTTGTTGATGTAGTGTATCATGTTGATTGACTTGCGGATGTTGAACCATCCCTGTGTCCCTGGTATAAATCCCACTTGATCGTGGTGTATAATCTTTTTGATGTATTGCTGT
The DNA here is from genome assembly GCF_021613505.1 of Equus quagga. Lineage (NCBI taxonomy): Eukaryota > Metazoa > Chordata > Mammalia > Perissodactyla > Equidae > Equus > Equus quagga. Next base: position 89,455,476 of record NC_060280.1, on the reverse strand, counting down.
ATTCGGTTTGCCAGAATTTCGTTGAGGATTTTTGCATCTGTGTTCATCAGTGATATTGGCCTGTACTTCTCCTTCTTTGTGTTGTCCTTGTCAGGTTTGGGGATCAGAGTGATGTTGGCTTCATAGAATGTGTTAGGGAGTACTCCATCTTCCTCTATTTTCTGGAATAGTTTGAGAAGAATATTTATTAAGTCTTCTTTGAATGTGTGGTAGAATTCTCCAGAGAAGCCGTCTGGTCCTGGACTCTTATTTTTGGGGAGGTTTTTGATTACCGTTTCTATTTCATTACTTGTGATTGGCCTATTCAGATTCTCCATTTCTTCCTGATTCAGTTTGGGGAGGTTGTAGGAGTCTAGGGAGTTGTCCATTTCTTCTAGGTTGTTCAATTTGTTGGCATATAGTTTTTCATAGTATTCTCTTATGATCCCTTGTATTTCATTGGTATCTGTTGTGATTTCTCCTCTCTCATTCCTAATTTTATTTATTTGCGATTTCTCTCTTCTTTTCTTGGTGAGTCTGGCTAAAGGTTTGTTGATTTTGTTAATTTTTTCTAAGAACCAACTCTTTGTTTCATTGATCCTTTCTGCTGTCTTTTTTGTTTCAATATCGTTTATTTCTGCTCTTATTTTTATTGTTTCCCTCCTTCTACTGACTTGGGCTTTGTTTGTTCTTCTTTTTCTAGTTCTGTTAGGTGTCGTTTGAGGTTGCTTATGTGAGCTTTTTCTTGTTTAGTGAGGTGAGCCTGTATTGCGATGAATTTCCCTCTTAGGACTGCTTTTGCTGCATCCCAAATGATTTGGTATGTCGTGTTCTCATTTTCATTTGTCTCCAGATAATATTTGATTTCTTCTTTAATTTCTTCAATAATCCGTTGTTTGTTCAGAAGCGTGTTGTTTAGTCTCCACATTTTTGCACCTTTCTCTGCTTTTTTCTTGTAGTTGATTTCTAGTTTCATAGCATTATGATCTGAAAAGATGCTTGATATTATTGCAACTCTCTTGTATTTATTGATGCTTGCTTTGTTTCCCAAAATATGGTCAATCCTTGAGAATGTTCCATGTGCACTTGAGAAGAATGTGTAACCTGCTGTTTTTGGATGAAGTGTTCTGTATATATCTATTAAGTCCATCTGGTCTAATTTTTCATTTAATTCTATTATTTCCTTGTTGATTTTCTGTCTGGATGTTCTGTCCTTGGTGTTAATGGTGTGTTGAGGTCCCCTACTATTGTATTGTTGTTGATATCTTCTTTTAGTTCTGTTAAGAGTTGCTTTACCAATTTTGGTGCTCCTGTGTTGTGTGCATATGTATTTATAAGTGTTATGTCTTCTTGGTGGAGAGTCCCTTTTATCATTATATACTGTCCCTCTTTGTCTTTCTTTATCTGTTTTGCTTTGAAGTCTACCTTGTCTGATATTAGTATAGTGACACCTGCCTTCTTTTGTTCATTATTAGCTTGGAGTATTGTTCTCCATCCCTTCACTCTGAGTCTGTGTTTGTCTTTGGGGCTGAGGTGTGTTTCCTGGAGGCAGCATATTGTTGGGTCTTGTTCTTTGATCCATCCTGCCACTCTGTGTCTTTTGATTGGGGAGTTCAATCCATTTACATTTAGAGTGATTATTGAGATGTGGGGGCCTACCACTACCATTTTATGTCTTGCTTTCCAGTTTTCTTCAATTTCCTTTGTTTCTCGTCCCATGGTTTAATCTGTTCTGATGTAGAGCTGCTACTCTCTGTTGTTGTCCTTCTACTTATTTCCTCTGCTCTTGGTTTTGTAGCCCCTTTCCTTTTTTTGATTTTTCAGGAATGAGGGTTTTCCTGAGGATTTCCTGAAGAGGAGGTTTTGTGACAATGAACTCCCTTAATTTTTGTTTATCTGGGAAAGTTTTTATTTCTCCATCGTATTTGAAGGATATTTTCGCTGGGTAGAAGAATTCTCGGCTGTAGGTTTTTGTCCTTCAGATTTTTGAATATATCATTCCACTCTCTTCTAGCCTGTAAAGTTTCTGCTGAGAAATCTGCTGATAGCCTGATGGGGGTTCCTTTGTAAGTTAGTTTCTTCTGTCTGGTTGTCCTTAGTATTTTCTCCTTGTCGTTGACTTTTGCTAGCTTCACTACTATATGCCGTGGGGTTCGTCTTCCTGCATTGATAAAGTTTGGAGATCTATTGGCTTCTGTCACCTGAAGATCCGTCTCTCTCACCAGATTTGGGAAGTTCTCAGCCATTATTTCTTTGAATAGGCTTTCTGCCCCTTTCTCCTTCTCTTCTCCCTCGGGTATACCTATAATCCTTATGTTGCATCTCCTAATTGTGTCTGATAATTCTCGGAGAGTTTCTTCATTTCTTTTTAGTCTTACTTCTCTCTACTCCTCTGCCTGCAGCATTTCTATATTCCTATCTTCCAAATTGCTAATTCTTTCCTCCATATTATCGGCCCTGCTGTTCAGTGCATCTAGATTTTTCTTAATCTCCTCTATTGTGTTCTTCATTTCCAGTATTTCTGTTTGGTTCTTCTTCATCGTATCAAACTCTTTTGTGACATAGCTCCTGAACTCGTTGAGTTGTCTATCTGAATTCTCTCTTAACTCATTGAGTATTTTAATGATGGCTGTTTTGAAGTCATCGTCATTTAGGTTGTATATTTCATTTTCTTTGGGATTGTTTTCTGTGTATTTGTTATTTTCCTTCTGTTCTGGAGATCTAACGTATTTTTTCATATTGCTTGATGTTGTAGATTTGTGCCTCTGCATAGAGATAGAGTTTAGTTGCTCCTTCCACTTGTTTCTCCTGGTGTGGTGGGGGAGCAGCTGTTTACACTGCACCAACCAGGAACCCTATCTGCAGTTGCTAACTGGGCCTGGGCCCCTCCTCATAGTCACAGTGGTCCTTTGGATTCCCTCTTCTGTCATGGGGGCCGTCACGGGGGGGCTTCAGGCTGCTGGTGCCTACTGTTGCAGCCCACATAGACGTGCTCCCTCCTTGGGGTCTGCAACGGTGTTATGGGCTTTTCCAGCGGCCAGGGGTAGGATCACTTATATTTGCCGCTCCGACACTGTCGGCACCCACAAAATCTCTTGTCCACTATGGGTCACAGCAGAGCTATTGGCGTCTTCTACAGTCTGTAGTTAGCTCACCTAGCTATGCTACTTTTGTCCCGGGGTCTTCCAGCCTTGTGGCTCCCGGATGGGTGCTCTTTACTACTGCTGTGCAGAGGCTTTTGCTGAGGCTACTGTGAGCCTGTAGGGTTTCCCCCTAGGCTACGGAGCTGGGTCGCTGGAACTCCACCCAGCCCCAGTCCTGTTCCCCAGGAACTCAGGGAGCCCTTTGCCCTGACTGGGGGATAGCCGGAGATCCTGATTTCAGTGGTAGCTGGTCAGCTGCTGCCCTGCCTGATATTCTCCTCTCTGGGACCTTGCCGGTGTTGTGGATGCTGGGCGTGGCCCCTCTGCTAATGGCAGACAGAGAGTTTTGTCTGCTGCCCGGGTGGAACTCTGGAGCTTCCCCCCTGGGCCGCGGAGCCAGCCTTTGGAGCTCCACCCAGCCCCAGTCCTCTCCGAGATCTCCGGCAATCCCTTGCTTGGCCGTGCAGGCAGTGGCAGCCAGGGGGCCGCCACGCCCTCTGTGATTCTCTCTGGGACCCTCCGGGCGCTGTGGACACCAGGTGGGATCTCCCCGCCAATGGCGGAGTGAGACTCTCCCCATGGGCTCAAGTGTGTAACTCTAGAGTTTCCCTCTGCATTTAGGAGTAATTGCGGAGGGTTTAGGTAGGGTTCTGGTCACCTGTTTCCACCGTCGCTCCTCTGGTGTGTGCTCGCTTCTGCCCTAGGTGTGTGTTGATCTTCTGGGGGCGTCCGTTGGAAGAAAGCCGCTTGCAGGTACTAGGCTGTTCAGTCGGGGTCAGAGAGTTTTCACCTATCTCCACCTCCTCCCAGAGGGAAGTCCTCTTACTTAACATTTAATGAAAATTTCCTATGATCTCACAGAATGACTTGTTCTGCTTAATTTTTAACTTCATTATTTGGATGTATGCTCCTTGTCTAGAACTTTGCGACTTTCTTTCCCTGATAGTATTCTCTTTCTTTTCCCCATGATATTTACATTTCATACAGTTGTTTTAATCTACTACTGAATTTTGAATGCGAATCCTTACCTTTCAAAATTTTTGACATAGCCATACTCTTCAAGTCTTTTTTTTTTTAAGATTTTATTTTTCCTTTTTCTCCCCAAATTCCCCTGGTACGTAGTTGTATATTTTTAGTTGTGGGTTCTTCTAATTGTGGCATGTGGGATGCCGCCTCAGCATGGCTTGACGAGTGGTGCCATGTCCGCGCCCAAAATCCGAACCGGCAAAACCCTGGGCCACCAAAGTGGAGCGTGTGAACTTAACCACTCAGCCACAGGGCCAGTCCCTCCTCACATCTGTCTTGCCCTTTTTTTTGTTTAATATGTTTAATTTGGAAGTAACACAGTGAGCCTTATTGTTTTTAACTCCTTCAGCCTACATTTCTTTTTTGCAAATTCCTACATTTGTTATTCTTTTTTATTTTAGAACGGGAAATGCAACTTAAAACCGAAGACTTGACAATTCAACAGGATATTTTTGGGGAGAAAACACCCAATAGTCTAGAAAAGGTAAGATCACTAAGTTTAAAAAGAGGTATTTCTTGCTTTCCACACTGAGCAAAGATTGCCATTTTCATTACTTAGAAGATGAGCATAACTGATAAATATTTGAGATAAGTGACATTTGTCCAAAAGAGAGCGATGTCTCTGGGAAAATATTCTGAATATGATGAATTGGGGGATATCCTAGGTGTAGTTTGAAAGTCGTTGCTTCAGACTTCCCACAAAGACTCATTTCCACTTATATAACTAGACATTGACTTTTTTAAACAATTTCATGAAACGGTACAAGAATCTTTTAAAAATAGAGTAGATGGCATATCATTCTGGCAAAAGGATTCCATCATTCAACTTGAAAGAAATCAGCAGGATAGGAAGTGTATGAATGGAATGGAAATGGTAATCATCATCATTATCATTGTCGTCATCATCATCATCATAATGTTTCTATTTTCAGATGGGTGGGATCACTTAGTGAATCTGAAAAATCTTTGAATGATCGTTCTTCATTCTTCAACAGAAAAGAATCCACAATGGGTTGGAACTCCATGATTGTGAGCAATGTGGGAAAGTCTTCAGTGAACATTCATGTCTTAAGACCCAGAGGAAAACTCAGAATGGAGGGAACAGTTATGAGGATAATCAGTATGGAAGAAGCTTCCTTACCCCGCCCAAGAAAACCTCTTCTGGAGAGAAACTTTCCATGTTTAATCAGTGGGGAAAAGCCTTCAGCCCGACTCCAGAGACTGTGTGCTGGAAAACTATCATGCAAGAGAGTGCCTTCAAACGCAGTGATGGTGGGGAAACCCCCCTTAATCAGTCTTACCTTCAAGCACCAATGAGAGCTCAGAATGGAGGAAAAAACTATGAACGGAAGGAATGTTCAAGATCTTTTATTCACTCCGCATGCCTCGGTGCGCATGTACAAACTCACACTGCTAACAACCATTACAAATGTAAGGAATGCAGAAAATCCTTTAAACGATCTGCATACCTTAACGCTCATGTTCGAATTCACACTGGAAGAAAACCCTTTAAATGTAAGGAATGCAGGAAAGGCTTTAAACGTTCTATGCACCTTAAGGTTCACATGCGAACCCACACTGGAGAGAAATCCTATGAATGTAAGGAATGTGGGAAAACCTTCACTCAATCCTCAGGCCTCATTTACCACAATAAGATTCACACTGGAGAGAAGCCTTTTAAATGTGACACATGTGGGAAAGCCTTTGCTAGTTTCTCAAATCTTACTGCCCATTTTAGAACTCACACTGGAGAGAAGCGTTTTGAGTGTAATATATGTAGGAAAAGATTTAGCAGTTCTTCATACTTAATCATTCACAACCGTACTCATACTGGAGAGAAACCCTATAAATGTGAGGAATGTGGAAAAGGCTTTAAATGTTCTGTGTCCCTTAAAGTTCACATGCGGATTCACACTGGAGAGAAACCCTATGAATGCAAGAAATGTGGGAGAGCCTTCACTCAGTCCTCAAGCCTTACTGACCATAGAAAAACTCATACTGGAGAGAAGCCTTTTAAATGTGACGCATGTGGGAAAGCCTTTGCTCTTTCCTCACATCTTAACAGACATTTTAGAACTCACACTGGACAAAAGCCTATTGAGTGTAATGTATGTGGGAAAACATTTAGCAGTTTTTTGTACTTGATCGTTCACAAGCGTACTCACGCTGGAGAGAAACCTTAGAAACGTAAAGAATGTAGGGAAAACCTTCAGTTTTCCCATTTCCTTTTGGTACCATGAAAGCACTTACCTGCAGAGAAATCCTGTCAGTGTAAAGAATGTGGTAAAGCCCTCAGTTGTCCCAGTTCACTTTGAAGACGTGAAAGAACCACACTGGAGAGATGCTCTAGAAGTATAAGGAATGAGGGAAAGCCATGAGAATCTCATCACAACCTGGCATGTATGGACTAACAGTGAAAGCATACCATTAAGAAACATGGGAAGCCCTTCACTGTTTCCTCAGTGAAATGTATTTATTTTTATAAATGAGACACCTTGTAATGGAGAGAAATCCAAGTGGTGTAATGTGGGAAAATTGTTCTAGTAATGTTCACTTGTTTTTTGTGTGGAGAAAAACTTTATGAATGTAAGAAATGTTGTATAGTCATTATCATTTTTCGTAAGATTGTTTCTCTTCCTTAATAAACGTATGATAATTCAAATTAAAGAGAAACTGAATATAGGAAGTATGGGAAATGCTACCCTGAGTGTGAATCTGGGGGTCTTCTGATACACATAACATTCTGGGTGGTCCTATAGATAGATTGTGATTAGGCCCTGATCATTCCTGTGTGTGATGTATCTTTCTTTCCACTGATAGACCAGTCTAATTGCTGTGTCTTCCAGCTTGCAACCTGGTAAAAAGTGGGTCTGTAAGATTCACACTTAATTCCCTTCTAACCGACTGGATTTGTACGGTGAAAAGTATAAAACATTTCTGAATGGACTTGAAGAAGACATAAATAAATGGGAAGATATCCTATACTCAAGGATAGGAAGAGAATATTATCATCATGTCAGTACTAACCAAAGCAATCTATAGATTCAGTGCAATCAAGATTCCAGTGGCCTTTGTTTTTTCTTTTTTCCAGAAATGGAAAAGCTGCATTTCAAATTCATATGCAATTACAAGGGACCCTGTATAAAAATAATCTTGAAAATAGAATAACAACGTTGGAGGACTCAAAATTCCCAATTTCAAAACTATGATAATCTGAGTCGTGTTACTGCCTTTTAATCATTTTACCCTGTGTGAGGTATGGTGAAGCCAGATGCAGATCAAGGAAAGAAACCAGAAAGAGTTTCATTGTTTTGTTACACTCACAGTTTCTTGGAGAGAACACAACATATTCCACAGAAGGCCACTCAGGGAACCTCCAAGGGCCCATGCGACAGGGAGAGGGAGCAGAAGTATGGAAATGCAGTTTTATTGTGGTTTCCACGGGAAAAATGGGCTAGGCAGGGTAAGCAGGCCTGCAGTTGACTGGCTGTGTTTGAAAGTGTTCCCCCTGAGAAATGCGTATTCATTTTGACTTTCAGACCGTATATGGTTCGGTGCTATCTGGAGTCCCCAGATGTTAATGGGTCAGCCAGGATTCACTTGAAATAGCTAGTGGCTACTGTGTTGATGTTAAAGCCTCAATTTACAGGTTTTAAAAGTACAGTTAATACATCTGGCCTGTGAATCTTGAACATCACTATTTGCATTATGTGTATTTGGGGTACTGGTTAAGATTACATTGCAGGCTTGGGTGGCTGAGGACTTTATCACAGAAGACACTTGTGTAAGGTGAGATCCAGCTAAATATGCATTCACAACATTAAGGAAAGGAGAGCATAGGCTGTTTGTAGCAGTAATTATGACCCCTTGAAGGGGAGCACGTAGCCAAATTCCCCATTTGGCTTCCCAGAGAAATAATCCATGGCAAATTGGGAGATGTCCAGGGCATGGGGTTATGTGATGATACAATTGTAGAGTGTTACTATGTGAAACTTCTTTAATAATAGTCATAGGAGTATTCATATCTTTGATTAGCTAGGCCACGTGGCACGTTATTAATGGGCATACATCAGGAAGTTACTCCGATTTTGCAAACACCTCCATGGTCCGCCAGCAGTCATTCAAGGGCTAAACAGTTGTTACGAATCATTTTAGGTACTGAGCTTTGACCTTAATTTAAGAGGGTAAGGGCTGGTTGTGTTTGTGTCACATGAGAGTTGAAAGCTTGGAGCATTTGCTGGTTGGCCTCTAAGTTACCCTGCTGTGCTGGTCCCACTGTGGAATAGGCGGTGCCTTACGTGCCAAAGATTATACCCTGAATGGGTATAATGATAATTATACCTTGAGTATAATGAATAGGCCTTGCCAATCGTGATGGAGAGATGGTCTTGGAAGGGCAGGGGTATTTTCAATGGGAGTAGACAATCTACAGTAATGGGGAAGCAGTTGATGGAGAGCTGGCCTGTGGGAAACGGGATGGCAAAATACATGGGGTATTGAGGGGGTCCAGTGGAGGTGTCAGTTCTACGGAATAACCTGATAGCCCTGTCTCTGGTGATGTATAAGGAAGGGTGACTGTAAATGAACTATGCGACATGATTCAAGAGTTGAGGAGGGAATATCTGTAGATGCTGGGACACAGAACTGTGTGTACCTGGTACTGTCCCTGAGTGTGGACTTGAAATCTTACCATTGTGGAGAAATATTTCACCAATTAGTGACAGCCTCAAGGGGGTGAAAGGAATACGTGGTGAGGGACAAATGGGGATTGGGTGTGAAGTGATAGTCCAGTATTTGTCTGCCGGTACAGACATCAGCTGGATAGACACGTATGGCTGGCTTGGTGAAGAGAGTGATCGTGGCAAGTCCAACAGTGTCCTGTGTTTCAAGCAGTAGCCGTGATCTCAGCATCTGGCTATAGAGGGTGGTGGTGTTGCTGTGCAGTAGGGAGGAGCAGGAGGGGGAGGGGTAAGTTCAGGGCTCTGTGCTGTGATGCGGCCCAGGAGTTTTGGGCTGCATGTTCTCGTGCTAGAGAGAGAGTGGGTGTGAGTGGAGGCCTCATGGTGGTATGTGCTGGGGGCCAACAGAGTCTCCTGTAATCTATTAGGAGTGCACAGAGGGAGGGGACTTCCTCTAGGGAGGCATGTAGGCAAGATACTGTAGTAATGGTGGTGGGCACCTTTGTTTTAAGAGAATTATAAAGGCATTGCACTTGAAGAAGTTGGACATGAGTGATGATGGAGTCGCAGTTGTGAGGGCAAAACTGCTGGTTTTGCAGATGATCTTGATTAAGGCAGGCTCAGAGGCAAGTAAACAGCAATATCTGGGAAGTCAGTCGTGAAAGTTGGTTACTGTTTTTTGAGGCAGTGCTTCATGGCAAAGTTGGTCCCTGAGGGGCACAGAATTGTAGTTTCATGTGAGTGGCATGGGATCCTCTGTGGTGGTCCCAGGGAGTGGAGGAGTGACGTTGGAGATGATGTCTGAGATGCTGTCGTCTCCAGCAGTGAGCTCTTGGGTTAGGGTGATGATAGCCTTCCCAAGTCAGTATTCACTGGGCTGTTAGGGGTTCCTAACTTTAAGTTCTTTAAGATTAAAATGTCCCTGGGCAATCTGGGGGACTTGGTGGCATTGTTGGGCCTGAGAACTGGACTGCAGATGTCAATGAGAACTTGTGGGTTATCCAGTGCGCATTTGGCAGAGGGCTGGCTTACTCGTGCCTGCTTCCTGAGCCTGACCACAGAGCTTGTTCACTGTAAGCACGTTGAAAAGCTAATGTATGGGAGGTGGCATGAAAGTTTTTAAAAGAAATCCATGATTAAGCTGAGACAGGTCATGACAGCAGCCCGGCTGCAAATTACAGCCATGTCTCCTGGGGCAACCTGTCAGTAAGTGTGCAACATGTGTGCACATTTCAGTAAGTGTGATCTCAGAGCCACCTCAGCTATAATGTGTTCATGTTTAACTTGGCCGTGTGAGTGGTCCTGCCTGCAGGCTCTCCAGCCTGGCCATTTGGCATGTGCCCTTTGTCTTAGGGTGACATTCTGATGTGCTCGCTGAGGTGCCAGCCTAGCCACGTGCAGTGGCAAGTGGGTCTGTTTAACTTAGGAGAGGCTCCATACACTCAGAGTTTTGAATTGTCCAATTGTTATGGCAGCATGTTTGGTTGTCCAGGGGCTTGTTGTAATCCCTGGGTGAAAATTATTGAGTCTGAGGCTCTCAAATTATCCCAAGCACCAGACCAGACAAACACAACTAGCCCACTTAAGGACCAGCAGCTGAATATGGTAAATGTGATTTTTTTGCCTTTCTCCCAGAGAGCTGTTCCATTACCAGGAAAGGTGGGGTGGTCGTGGCTGTGGAAGGCTTCTATCTCCGTATCCATAGGAGTGTGGCCCAGCTGACAGTATGTACTTTGGGGGCTCTGCAGAAAGCATGAGTCTCCTCTGATCATTTCCGGATATAAGTGGCATTCACTAAGTAGAGTTTGTTGTTCTTGTAGTGGTCCACACCCTTCCTGGTGGTGTTCCAGAGGCTATTATTTCTATTTCCTGCAAGAGATCACAGGGGGCATTAGGATTTATTAACCAGCCTTTATATCCTTAGAAGTCTGGCAAAGCTTCTGAAACAGGGAAATCAGAGGTAGGCTCTGCCAGTGGGTCCCAAAACAGGGCTGTCAGGAGTCCCTCAGGGCTTCCTATTGTTGCTGGATTGTGGGATATCTTCCCCTAAGCCGTGTGGGAAAGCAGAATGGTTGAAAAAATGTGTGTGGAAAGGGGGATCGGGTTGGTCCAGGTAAGTCTGGAAATAGTCTTGCTAAACGTGGAATCCTTTTAAGTCTCCCTTGACAGTAATGGGAGACATGGCAGCTTGTGAAAGTTGGTATGGGGTCTTTTAAGACCTCCCAAGTCTAGAATTTAATAGGATTAAGCCTGAGACAGGAGGTAGAGCCATTTAAAAGGGTGTTAACTAGCCTTACTGTGGTGATCATTTGCAATATTTACCAATATCAAATCAGTACATTGTATGCCTGAAACTAATATAATGTTATTTATCAATTATACCTCAATAAAATTAAAATAAAAAAATAAAACTTTAAAAAATGGGGGGGCAATGTCATCTGAGTTTTTCTCTTTAATTATTGCCTTTTATCCTTCCCCTTTCTTTTCTGGAAATCAGATACATTCCTGCAATTTGGATGATAAATTTTGTACTATGAGGAAAGCCACAGACAAATATGTTTTGGCTAAAAAACATAGGAACGCTTTCCCCCTACGATATCGTTGTACCAGCCATGGGACTGTTTGTCTGATGAATTCTTGGTCCATGAGCAAAATCAGTTCATTATCAGGCTGAGCACTTAATGTGAGTCATCAGTGTATAGGTGGCACGTACTGTAATCAGTAGAGTGTTTCACTGCAAGGTTGACAAGCTCTGGGAAACCTCTGCCTTTAGCAGTTGGGATCATGGGAGGAAGTAGCAAATATATTGTGAAGTAATGGCCCGTGAAATTGAAATAGAATTAAGATCGGTGCCCATGAATCTCAGGCATGGAGTAGTGACTAATTTACTGTATCAAATGTTGATTGAGAAATGAGACGGTCATCGGGGACCTTTTCAAACACGCTGACTGTGGAGGAGGGTGTGCCATGGCCTCCTTAGGAGAGATTCCTGAGAGAAGGGCTGGCTGGGCGTTGCAGACAACAAAGGTAGGTGCTCCTCTGGCGTGATAGTCTATACTTTAATATTCCAGCTTTGCATTGTGTGTGAGTTTTCTGTTGTTGCTGTAACAAATCACCTCAGTGTTAATGGCATGAAACAACAATAATGTGCTGTCTTATGGTTTTGGAGATCAGAACTCAAAGGATCTCACTGAGCTAAGATCAAGTTGTCAGTAGGACTGTGTTCAGGCAGAGTTGACTCTGTTTGCTTGCTCTTTCCAGCTTCTAGATGGCTTTTGTCTCATTTTTCTTCCATCGTCAAAGCCAGCAACATGAAAGTTGGACTCCTCGTGCTGCCATCTCTCTGATTCTCCTAGTCTGCTTTCTTCTGCTTTAAAGGGAACTTGAGATTCCACTGGTCCCAGATGCATAGTCCAGGATAATCTCCCTGTTTTAAGGTCAGCTGTTGTACAACCCTAATTTCACTCTGCCATGTGACCTCAACATGTTGTTTTAAGGGTCCCTGAGATTTGTCCTAATTGGATCTGGTAAGACACACAGACGTGGAAATGACAGTCAAGAAGCGAGAAGTTTATCGTGCTCCATAGTTCTCTAGAAACAGGAGGAACAGCAGGCTGAGCAGCAAGGGCAGGTCAGGAGGCAGGGTGAGCAGGGGAAAACGTGGCCCAGAGCCTTTTTTGTGGTTTTCATGGGGGAAAGAATAGGCGAGGCAGGGTAAGCAGGCTTAAAGTTTGCTAATTTGTATAATTGCAGCAGGCTCTTGGGCACAGGGGATCTCCTGGATGGTGCTTGGCCCAGGGCTGATTACGGCAGGTTGATGCCCAGAGTTTGAGAGCCCAGTGAAGGAGGGGCTTGAGGGTATAGACTGCGTTGGTTGGTTTGCTTGTGGAGGTGGTGTTCTTGGTCAGTTTTCTTTATCTTTAGGAGTTGGTTAGCCCTAGGAGGAGCAGACCCTCCAGGGTCAGGAAGGCCTCCAAGATATGAAACCATCAGAAAACAGAAAATTAAAAATGTGGTTAATACACATATTCACAGGTTCCAGGAATGAGAACATAGATACCTTTGGAGATGACTGTCCTGCCTTCATGATGCCAAACATCATTCATGTTTGTTATGTTATTTTTTAATATTTACTACTTTTCTGTTTTTTGTTGTGCTTGTGAACAATATTTAAACAATTTAAAGTCCAAAGTGAAATATCAGCTATGGGTTAAATTATTTTGTATTTGTTCTGATTGCTAATGCAGTGTGTTTATTTCTCTGACCTTATTTTTATGCTGCTCTGTGATTTTTCCCATTCTTAAACTTTATAGCATACATACAGAAAATTGTGTGAGAGTGGATATGTACTGACATAAAAAAACAGAATGGTGAGCTCCTCAGTTTCCAAGAGGAAACTTTGGTGTTTGAACTTTGTTAACCATTGTATTGATCATGTTTCGCATTCTCTGTATAGTATGATTCTCTGACAGCTTTGGAGTCTTTGTGGCTGGAGAGACTACCCCTTTCAGGGCCAGCTGCTTCCTACAGAGAGTAAACCTCTTGCTTGGGAGCATCTCTCTGATACAGACCAACCAATCCAGAGCCCATACTCCAGCCACCTCCTTCATCTAACTCTCACACACCAAGTATTTCACCTGCCCTAACCAACCCAGAGCCAGGTTGCAGACTACTAGGGACACGGCCATGACACCCTGGAGCCCACTGGAATGATTCAGAGTCAAGTACTAAGCTGTACCCTGCTCTGCCTTGCCTGCCCTTGCACAAATCCCAGTAAAGCTCTCCTCTCATTCCTGCTTTCCCTCCTAATGACATAGTGCTTCCCTCTGTGGCCCTGTGTTGTGTGATGTCCCATTTTCTTGGGATTGTGTAACTATTAACTTTCCACAGCATTAACCTCTCTGTGTCATCACTCAGTCACCTTTATAAAGTAACAGGCACAAATCATTTGATGCAGCCAGCAGGGTGACTCACTGCTCAACGCAGTACCATGCCTCTAGACTGCTTTTGGTTTACTAACTGCCTGTGCATGACAGCCAGCTCTGCCTGGGAGGGTACTGCTGGCTGTGGGAGCCCTTGTGCTGTAGCCCTCACTGCCTGGTGCAGTGTCAGCCTTATCCTGCCATGGTTTTCCATCCTAAATTGTGACAAGAGAGTGACCCAGATCCTGTCTTAGTATTGGTAGTAAGACTGAGGGTATGAGAAGTCCCCAACGACACCTTACTGGTGACAGAATGTCCTATCAGATGAGGCCATGAGAGCATTTAGGGCTAAGAGGCAGAGGCTGAAAGGCACAGTGAAGGCTTCTTGGAAAAGGAAGCAAGCAGTGTTACCCTCAGAGTGCATTGACGGCACTGAGACTGATCCACTGGCCTGGGAACCCTGAAAGACCCCCACCAGGAGCCACCATGGAGGGCTGAGGGGCTGGGCAGTGAGCTCCAGGCAGTGCTCCTTAAATGGATAATTCTTCTCTTACTCTGGTGGACAAACAAGGCCCAAGGTAAATAATGTCCCTCATTGACAGGCCATCAGAAATGTCATTGACTCTCTTTCCCCTGGTCATTGCAACCCATGGCAGATACTCACCCATTTGATTCCAAATTTGGACAGTCCTTTCCCACTGATCAGTAGCTAGAGCAGTGAACCCCCGCCCCAGAAAATCATGGCTTCTGAAAAGTTTAAGTGCTGTTTTAAAGTCACCTCTCTCTGTTGCTTGCTTTTGCTGTTAACAATTCACTGCCAGACATAGGACAGAAGGGACCTCATCCATGGACACCATGGCTCAATGTTTCAAGGAGAAGGAGAAGGAACTCTTTGTTCTTGCTTCCCCTAAGACACGTGAGGGGCTTCTCAGCTCACGTGAGGTTCTAGATCTCCAGCTCAGTGCACTCGGGCACTCTTGAGTGCCGCTGTCTGTCAACAAGCTAGGAGCATCCTCCTGAAAACCAAGTTATCACAGAATCAGTGTTCCACCACAATTGTTCTCTTGGATATAACCTCTGGACCCTCTGAGGTTGATAGGGACACTTAGAAAGGGAGGCCACGCTCACAGCAGGGGCCGCTCAGGACCACCGGGAGCTTATCAGGCAAACACCCCCAAAAAACAGCAAAGAACCTGTCATCTCAGGATCAGACAGGAGACAAAAGAAAAGAAAACAAGTAAAAAGGCTGTGGATTTAGGTGACTACAAACTTCCCTCCCTCCCCAAAGGCAACTTGGAATCCTTTGTGTGGAGAAAATGCCAGGTCTAAGAGACATAATGCTGGTCTTATATTACTTACTGATTTAAAATCAGCAATGACAAACCCCAGATACTGGGAAAGAAAATAAAGGTTAACTACATAAATTATATATATTTATATAATTTATATACGTATAATAGTTTAATGTAGATGCATAATAAATTACTAAACTGTATGTAGATTGTAAATTAAAAGAGATCCATGATTTGACCAAACTGGAAATCCAAAATTTATATATTAAAATGTATATACTAATATATTGTTACATATAATTATGATACATGTAAGAAATATGTAAAAAATTTATATACTAAATAATGCATATAACAAATAGACAAGGGGCCGGCCCAGTGGTGCAGCAGTTAAGTGTGCACGCTCTGCTCCAGCGGCCCGGGGTTTGTTGGTTCGGATCCCTGGTGTGGACATGGCACCACTTGGCACGCCATGCTGTGGCAGGCATCCCACATATAAAGTAGAGGAAGAAGGGCACGGATGTTAGCTCAGGGCCAGTCTTCCTCAGCAAAAAGAGGAGGATTGGCAGCAGATGTTAGCTCAGGGCTAATCTTCCTCAAAAAAACCCAAATAGACAAAAAGTGCACTGATTGGCTTTTGTGCCTCTACAACATAACTTCTAAATAGCATTTGCTAAAACACACTAATTGACAAGCCTTGATAGACTTAATATTGTCACTCAAATTACAGTTAATCGTGGGGCCCCATCCCACTACATTTACACATTATACTCCCCTATACTTTTTTTAAAAGTAACCAAAAATAGAGGAAAAAGGTGTGCTTCACTTTAGTTGTAGCTGTGCTTGAATTTCCCAGCCATAGTTCCCATTTCACTAAGATATGCCATCTTGGACATGGATGTCCTGACACAATAAATTGAACTTAAGGTAAGTCTTTGACACTAATTGTCTTCATAAAACAGGACCCCCAGGGACCCCTCATTAAAATAGTTACTATGTCTCAATGTGAGTTGAAACAGGGGCTTCAAGGTTTAAAACTTACTGTACAAACCTAGTTAATAAAGAGGTGATTATCTCCACTCCTCCATTGAATAAGCCAATATTATATGTTCTTAAAACTGAAATAAGCAATAAGTAAATAAATAATCCATCTCTTGCCTACCTGAGGAGCCCTTGGGATGAACTGAATAAACAGCAGTGAGAGTTGTGAACTATGTGGATGGCACTGCTGACCGTCGTATGTGATGGAGCGCAGTGGAAAGTTACTGCTTTCCGTCTCTCAACCAGGACGTCCCTAATACAAAACAAGACTCCAAAAACAATACACTTGGCCAAACTTCAGGCAGTCATCTTGGCTTTCGATGCCCTGGCCAACAATGGCCCCATCCTCACATTTGTTGTTAACTGTAGGGCCATTGCCTAAAAATTGTCCATTCAGGGTCAAGATCTCTGGGAATCTCTAGCCTCACAGGCACTCAAATTACGAATCAAAATTAGACACGTGTCTACATATCCTGAGGCAACAATACAAGGTCTTGTCAGGACACTCTTTGTTCCTTTTGGAATTGTAGAAATTCCCAATAGTAACCAAGGCGTACATTTCACTTCTCAAAGTACACTATACTAGGCTTTTGGAAAAAGCACTCAGTAAAACTTTCATGTTCTTGATGGATCCCAGACAGCCAGTTTAACTGGGAGACCTAATGATCTGCTCAAACAATCCTTTGAAAATTCAGTCCGATCAATGGGCCTGTAAGTGGGTCTCTATCTTGCCCTGAGCCTTAACCTATCGTTATCAGTTTTCAATCCCATAAGAGCTGGAGGCCAGATCAAGGGTGCATACTTTCCTGGGACCCATCAACCAAAGTTATCTGGTGAGCCAGGCAGCTGCTCATCTGATAGGGGATCCGTTTGAGGCTAAACTCACACACACAAACACAAACCTGTCAAGTTCAGCTGCACACCATTCTGTTGCCTGTTGGTCTTATGAGTACTGGTCTGAGTGCCTTCATTGGTTTACAATCCACAGGCCCAAACCCTCCAAATATGTCACTGTTTCAATCAAACATGACACATGATGAGATCCACAGCAACCTGAGTAGGATATCATCTGGGAAATGATACCCTAGTCCCACATCCTAGATGACGTCACCTTGGCACAGAAGCTCACTGCTGGTAATGACGTTATTGCCGCCTAAATAACTAAGATAAATACAGCCAGTGGTTAACATAGGTTAGCATAAGGGAAGCCATTTTATAGAGCCATGTTAGGACTAAGTGACCCTGAGCCGCAAGACACCCCCCTGTCCTTGTCAACATTGCTTTAGTTTGCATGTAGCTTAGAGAAGTACACCCCTGCTTGTGAGAAATATGCTCTGCTATTTTTGTAGCCTTGGCTTATACATAGAGCTCCCTACTCTGATAAAGCAGAAAGTTCGTTCTTTCAGCTTTTCCCAGGATGTAAGGACCTGTGGGGAAAAGCCCTCTGCTGGTATCTGTCACTGGTGACAAGAGAAAGGGATGCTCTGTGGTCTCAAGGACTACACCAGATGGTCAACATTCCAAGACACCCCCCCACTTCAGCCTGTTTGCCGTATAAAACTGCTTCAAAATTTTGTAGGTTTAAGACGGTTCTTTAGGACACTAGTCTGCCATCTTCCCCCTTGTTGGCAAGCTGTAATAAAAAGACCCTTTCTCTCCTACCACCGTGCCTCTTGACTGTTGGCTTGTCTTGTGGCAAGTAGAAGACTCCCCTTGGCAGTAACATCACGTCAGGTCACGCTACTCAAGCCCAAGACCTTGTCATTGGAGATTTCACCCAATTCTTGACACTCTTGGACTCCCTCAACTAAGGCACAATTGGACACAGCACAGTTTTCCTTTTACTATTGATAATAGAGATTTTGCTGTGTTTCTGAGCTTGTTGCATAGCCCATGATCCTGGTTTGTTCCCTGCTTTCCGCCAGAACCAACATCCCTGCCCTGCACACCTCTGGGGAGATCTGATAGAGGTTCCTCCTGTCTATGTGATTCTAACAATTAGTGAAAATTACTGACTTCCTCAGGAGATGCCTGACTCATATCAGTCAACCTCTTGACCCCCTGGGGAGAGGACCACTCTCTTCCCAGTGCCTTCTCCTACAGCACCCCTCTGGCTTTCCACCATGACCTCCTGTCCTGCATCTCCAACCACAGATACTTCTTCCCCTGGGTTACACACAAAATCACTAATCTTTTCATACTCTTCATTAACTTAGTTCATACCCTCCGACAACGTAACTACCAGACTTGCCACTTCAATTGCTGTCAGACTCATACTTTTTTTTTTTTTTTTTTTTTGCTGAGGAAGATTAGCCCTTAGCTAACATCTGTTGCCAACCCTCCTCTTTTTTAGCTTGAGGAAGATTAGCCCTGAGCTAACATCTGTGCCAATCCTCCTACACTTTATATATGAGTCGCCACCGCAGCATGGCTGACAAGTGGTCAAGTGGTGTAGGTCCACGCCCGGGATCCAAACCCGTGAACCCAGGCCACCGAATAGAGTGTGCTGAACTTAACCACTACACCACAGGGCCAGACCCATTAGACTCATAATTTTGACACACTTTGTGACTCCACCAAGATATTGCTAGATGCTCCAAGAATTTTTCAGATCTTTTTTCTTGATTAACGCCATACATAATGAAAAAGATGAACATGGGCTGGCTTACAATGACTCCTTATCCTTCTACCAGTGTCCCTGCTTCTTATTCTCATAATAAAATCTTTCTAATGATGTTTATACCCTCCTCTAAAAATCTCCACTTTGGTCACTCCACAGTTTCATTAGTATAATGTCAACTGATCGGGGGACCAATTTTGTTAATCATGACTTTAATTTGTTGTATAGTATGATGCTTTCACATTTTGGGGTCAGGTTAGCTGGTGAGAGACTCCCCCTCCCAGTGCTAGCTAATCTTAAAGATAGTAAACAATATGCGTTGGCATCTAACTTTCATATGTAAACCAAGCAATCCAAAGCTGCATACGCAACCTCTGTCTAACTCTTACACAGCAAACCACTATTTCCCCTGCCCTAAATCAACCCAGGACCAGGTGCCAGACCACTATAGACCTCCCTTTACCCCAGAGACTGCAGAAATATTCAAACTAGCCAGTCCTGAGCTGTTTACTCTGCCCTGCCTTGCCTTTCCTGTGGACACCCCAATAAAGTCTGTGCTTTCCCCTCACTTCTGCCTCTGGACCCACTCTTGTGCTCCCCCATTTAGCCCTGCGTGGCTTCCCATGACCCTTCTCTTGGGATTGTTAGTAATAAACTTTTCTTCTAATGATATTAGTCTATCCATGTCTTCACTCAGTGACCTTTATAAATTAAGCTCCAGGCACAAATCTACTGTGTCTTCATTTTTCTTTCTAGGTTTTACTACTTATGGACATACTCCATAACAAGGAGTTAGCTACCTTATGTTATTTTTGAAGTGTTTACGAAATCTGTCATTATTGACTTATGCCTTTGTGAATGGATTTATTCCCCTTGTACGTGTTCAACCTTATTAGTTAATTATAATATTTTCCCAAAGTTGTTGTGAAATGATAATCTCATTGTAAGTTTAATTTGCCTTACCATGATTATTGGTAACATGAACATGTTTACAATTACTTTGGCTTTGGAGAAACACCTGGTCATGTATTTTGCTGGTTTTTCTAATAATCAGTCTTGTCAAAAATAATCTTGAAGGCTTTTGTTAGACAGTGTGAACTCATCACTTGTGAGTTACATGATTGCAGTTGTTTCCACTGTATGTGTTTTCAGTTTTGTGTTTTCTTAAGGAAAAGGATTTCTTTATTTGAGCATAGGCAAATTTATTTAACCTTTCATTTATCTTATTTTAGAATTTTTTTTACCCTGACATTATAAATATGTTCTACTACCTTGTCTTACCAAATTTGTATAGCTTTTGTTGCAAATGTATGTCCTTAATCCATCAGGATTGTTTTTTGTGTGAGTGGTATCAATATATGTCTATTTTAATTTTTCCTCCAATGGACATAACATTTTCGCAAGATCACATATTGAGAAGCTCAACTTTCCCTGCTGATCTGCAGTGTCAAATTAGCCGCTGAAAAATTCCATATTTATTTGGGTGTGTTCAGGGCTTGATGTTGTTCCTTTGGTCAGTTGGTCTAATCTCTGCACCAATGCCGCTTATATTTGTTATATTAACTCTACCATATTTCTTCATGCCTGATAGAGCTACTTCCTATGCCACTGTTCTTCTTTAGGAGTGTCTTTTCTGTTCTTGGCTTCTTTTTAAAATTTTGAAATTTATTCAGACATAGAGAAAAAGGTGGTAGACTGGTATAAGGGAGTTCAGTGTAGCTCTACCCAGATTCCCTAATATTTAACATTTTGCTCCTTTTTTCTTTCTCATTCATTCTCTCTCACTCTCTCTCTCAGTGTCTGTGATTTTTTTTCCTGAATCAGTTAAGGGTAAGTTGCATATGTCATGCCATTTTACCCCTTAGTATTTTCAGTATGTGTTACCCAAGAACAAGGATATTATCTGATCTGTCTTCCATCTTCCTATTTTATCAACTGTCCCATGTCCTTTATTGCAAAATGTCCCCTTTAGTCCAGGGTCATGTGCTGTTTTTAGTGGTTGTTTAATCAATTTCAAGCCTTTCATAATAGTCATGCTTTGTCTTTTATGTTATGGGGAATTTTTAAGAATACAGCCATTTCCTTTAGGGAGCGTTTGTCACTTAGGGTTTCTTTGAAGCTTCCTCACAATTAGATTCAGGTTTTGAATTTGGGTTGAATACCAAAAAAGAGATGGATATTTCAAGGGTATCACTACAGAGAGGCCTGTGATTTCATGTTTCCCTTCATTGATGATGCTAATTTTGATCACTTGGTGTAAAGTGGAGCCCATGTCCCGAGTTTGCTCTGTGAACTGCCTATTTTCCTTTTGGTGGTCAGCAAGTTGTGGGGAGATCTGTATACATATTTCATAGCAGCTTGTGAGGTTCCTCCAATCATAGTAGCTCTACTTTTTATTAGACATTTGCTGAAACTCTAAGTAAATCATTTTAAGGGGAATGGAGTATTTTCTGTATTGGACTTTCCAATCCATGAAGAAAGTGTTTCTCCCCCTTTATTTAAGTTTTCCTCAAAGGAGTTCAATATCTTACGATTTTCTCCAAAAGAGACTCTGCATATTTTGATTAGATTATTCTTAAGCATTTTATAATTTTCTGACTTGTATATGTTGCATTTTTATTTAATTTCTCTAATTCTCAATTTATAAAATGCAGTTGGTCTTTGTGTGTTGAATTTTCTCTAGCAGCCTTGTTAAACTGTCTTAAAAATATTAATTTTTAGGTGCAGCCACTATGGAAAACAGTATGGAGATTCCTCAAAAAGTTAAGAATAGAAATACCTTATGACCCAGCCATCCCACTACTGGGTATCTATCCCAAGAACCTGAAATCAGCAATTCCAAAAGTTCCATGCACCCCTATGTTCATCGCAGCATTATTCACAATAGCCAAGTCACGGAACCAACGTAAGTGCCCAGCAACTGATGATTGGATAAAGAAGATGTGGTATGTATATATACAATGGAATACTATTCAGCCATAAAAAAGGACAAAGTCGTCCCATTCACAGCAACATGGATAGACCTTGAGGGTATTATGTTGAGTGAAATAAGCCAGACAGAGAAAGACGAACTCTGTATGACTCAACTCATAGGTGGTAGTTAACATATGGACAAAGAGAACTGATCGGGGGGTGGCAGGGGGAAGGGGGGGTGGGGGGAGGGCACTAGGGGTGAAGTGGTGTACCTACAACATGACTAATCATGATGTACAACTGTAATTTCACAAGGATGTTAACTTTCATAACCTTAATAAATAAAATAAATATTAATTTTAAAAATATTCTTCTCAATTTTCTGCATAGGCAATCATATCTTCTGTAATTAATGGTAATTTTGCTTTTCCATTTCAATTCTTAAATCATTTATATGTTTTCTTGGTTTAGTGACCAAACAAGACCTCCCGTACCATAATGACTAGGGTTAGTGAAAGCAGTGTCCTGTGTTCTTCCTAAGCTAGTGGGCTATGCTTTCCATCTTTACCCTTCACTGTATTTGTTGTTGTAGATTTTACAAGGTTAAGGCTTTATCCTACTTTTCATGGTTTGAGCACTTGCTTTCTCATAAATGCCTTATGGATGCATTAAATGCTTTCTCCTGACTCCTCTGAAATGATCATATTTGTTTGCTGATCTCATTCAAGTTTCTAGAATTTATCTGCCTGTGAGAGTTATCTAATATTTGAGTGAAAACACAAATAAAAGGGATTAAAAATATAAGTATCATGAGTTAATTGATCTCCAATGTTACAGTAACCTTGTAATTCTGGAAAAAATGAACTTTGAGATAATGGATTATCTCTTTTTGTTTTTCTTAGAAAGATTAGCCCTGAGCTAACATCCACTGCCAGTCCTCCTCTTTTTACTGAACAAGATTGCTCCTGAGTTAACATCTGTGCTCATCTTTCTCTATTTTTTTTTTAATGTGTGGGACACCTGCCACAGCATGGCTTGATAAGCAGTGCATAGGTCCATGCCCGGGGTCTGTTCCAGTGAACCCCTGGCCACAGAAGCAGAACACACAAACTTAACAGCTATGCCACCAGCCTGGCCCTCGGATTATCTTTTTCTTATACCAGAATGTATTCTACGTGCTGATAGATTACAGAAGCTTTTTACAAGTATTTTTGAGTAACATCATGTCATATTTTTTTCTAACTCTGTTCTTCCCTGCTTTGTGTATAAAGATGAGTATTTCCTCCTTTTGCAAATTCTCAAACAATTTCTCTATGAGAGTAATTATTTTTCTTATATGAATCAAAATTCACTGGCAAAATCATCTGAATCTTGGGCCAGCCCTGGTGGCCCAGTGGTTAAGTTTGGCATGCTCCTTTTTGGTGGCCCAGGTTCAGTTCCTGGGCGCAGACCTACACCACTCGTCTATCAGTGGTCATGCTGTGATGTTGGCTCACATACCAAATAGATGAAGATTAGCAATGGATGTTAGCTCACAGTGAATCTTCCTCATTAAAAAAGGGAAGATTGGCAACAGATGTTAGCTGAAGTCGAATCTTCCTCAACAAGAAAAAAAAAGAGAAAAATCATCTGAAGCTGGATTACCTGTTGCCATTGTTGCTTGTTTTGTTTCCATATTTGGAATAATTTAAATTGTTTTTATCGTCGTAGGACTGCTAAATTTTCCAATTTATCGAAAGGCAGTTGGACAAGTTATGTTTTACAGGAATTTTTCTATTTTCAAATTTATTGTTTCTTATGTTTGTAGTAGTTGTGTCTTTTGTGATCACATACCTTTTATATCCCCTTTTTCATTCCTACTATCATTTTCTTGTGACTCTTCATTTTTTTTTATTAATCCTGAGAGAATTTATTCAGTTTTGTTAATTCATTTCAAAGAAAATTGGTTTTATTAATCTGCTGTATATCTGGTTTGTGTTTTATATTACTAGGCTCAGGTGCCGTAACAAAATATCATAGATTGAATGGTTTAACCAGAAATTGATTTTCTGGAGGCTGAATTCCAAGTTCTGATGCCAGCAAGGTACGTTCCTAGTACCTTGGTTCCTAGTACCAAGCTCTCTACCTGGCTTGTAGATGATGCCTTCTTTCTGTCCTCACATGGCAGAGAGAAAGCCAGCAAGCTCTCTGGTGTTATGACCAGGGAACCAGGCAAAGGAAGCATTACTGAGGATCTGATCCACAACTAACATGGTCTCTGAAATGTTTTTCAGACAAGAAGAAACTGTGTGTTCTGTTTTGCAGAAGTTTCTGGCCCCTTTTTGCAGATGTTGCTATCTTGCAGAGAAACTCACACATTTGCAGCAATAGCCCCTTTTTGCAGATGTTGCTATCTTGCAGAGAAACTCTCACATTTGCAGCAATAGCCCCACGAATTGGTCCAGCACGAATTGTCCTAAAGTTACCTTAACTCATTGGCATCCTAAGTTCTCCTCCTCTGGGAGGTTCTAAACAGCCATTTTTAGATCATGCAATGTATGTCATAACATATATGCATGCTACACTTGTGCCTTAATGAACACAGTTGTTACAAGTAAACTTTGTATCTTCTGCTCCCTGGTGTACAAAGTGTCCACCAGCACTGAGCTCAGACGCTGCTTTGGGAACCGTCCCCACTGTTCTCCATTGCTTGGGCAGCAATAAAACTTTTCTTCACCTACGTCTGCCTTGGTTGTGCTTTTCTGCTGTCCACTTGCCAAGAGAGAAACCCACTGAATTTGGCTACAGTGTCTCTTCTTATCAGGGCACTAACACCATCTTGGGGAGCCCACCCTCATGATGTCTTCTAAACCTAATTACCTCTCAAGGCCCCATCTCCAAATACCACCACCTTGGGGATTAGGGGTACAAGAGATGAATCTTGGGGGGGACACACTTCAATCCACTGAATGTTCTATTTTGTTAATTTCTGTTCTTACATTTATTTTTGCTTTCATTCTGGTTTTGTTGTGTTTACAGTCATGCACTGCATGACAACATTTCAGTCAATGACAAACCACATATGACATAGGTGGCCACACATATATATAGGTTGTACCGTATGATTAGTACCATACAGCCTAGGTGTGTAGTAGGCTATACTATCTAGGTTTGTGTAAGTATACTCTGATGTTTGCACAAGGACAAAATTGCCTAACTAGGCATTTCTCAGAATGTATCCCCATTGTTAAGAAATGCATGACTATATTTTATTATTCTTTTTGTACCTCTAACATGAAATGCATACCTCATTATTTTTCAGACTTCCTCTGTTCCTATTATGTAATCATTTTAGGCTTTCACTATCTTTATATTGCTGTAGCTGAATCTCCAACAGAGTTTGGTTAAGTAGGGTTTTTTTTTTTAACTTTTCTATTATAAATATCTAATTTCTTCTACAGTTTGTGCTTTGACAGATGACTTCTTTCAAAATATGTTTCCAAATTTTCAACATACAGTGTTTTTATTGTGTTTTTGTTATTGATTGCTAAGTGAATTGCATTGTGTTTAGGGAATTATATTAATCTTTGGAAGTGCTCAAGATACACTTTCTGGGCCTGTTTGTGCTTAATTTCCATAAGTGTCCCATGTGAGCTTGAAAAGAATCTGTATTTTTCCTTGTAGTCAGCTGTGCTATCTGTGTCTATGGGTCAAGCTTGTTTACTGTTTTGCTCAAGTTTCTGATGACTGTTGAATGTTTGTTCCTTGCACTGTCTCATCCAGAGAGGGGTGTATTAAAATATTCCACTGTGATGGTGGCTTTGTAATGCTCCTTTCATTTGCTCCCTTTTTGTTTGCTACATTTTGCAGGTTGTGTTATTAGGTGCATACTGTTTTAGAATTGTAGTTCCTTGGTGAATTGAACCTTTCAAAAATTATCTATAGGGGCTGGCCCCGTGGCCAAATGGTTAAGTTCGCGCCCTCCGCTTCGGCAGCCCAGGGTTTCACCGGTTCAGATCCTCAGCTCGGACATGGCACTGCTCATCAAGCCATGCTGAGATGGCATCCCACATGCCACAACTAGAAGGACCCACAACTGAAAACACACAACTATGTACCGGGGGGCTTTGGGGAGAAAAACGAAAAATAAAATCTAAAAAAAAAATTGTAACCTTTTTGTGTATAAGAATGTGCATTCCAATAAAATCTTTTGTCAGATTTTTATGTAGCTATATCATATTGTTTTCCTTTTATTTCTCAATCTTAGTATATCCAGTTTTTACGTCTCTTTAAAAACATCATAAAGGTGAAACTTTTGAAATCTAGATTTTTAGTAAACTTAGCATGTTGAAATAAAATTAGGCATCCAGAGAGGTCGTAATTGGACATTGGTGTCCTGTATATCCCACACTGGGCTACCCCAAGGGGTAACATCTTAGGTGACCACAGTGTAATTATGAAACCTAGAAATTAACATTGATAAAATACTATTAACTAATTGACACACCTCGTTCGAATTTCACATTTTCTCCTGCTTGTCCTTTATGTAGGCTAGTATTCAATTCAAATGATTCCATTGCATTAATCTTGATATGTATAAAATCCAACTAATAATCCTTACCGTTATGGATGCACTCAATCCATTTATAAATAATGTAATTAGTTCGGTGCCGGGGCCGAGGCAGCATTTGATCGGCTGTTTGACAGGGTCCAGCCAATCAAGAAGAGCCGAGGGGTGCAGGGCGCCCCTCCGCGAGAATATGAAGAGCCGGCCTTTCCCCAAGCTATGCTGAACTTTAAAAAACTTGTTTTTCTTCCCTTTGTCTTATACCCCATTTTCCTACTCATGCTGTAATTTTCCAGATGGCCACTTTAGAGAAAAGAGCATGCTCTCCCCGCGGGGTTGGTACTGAGAAAAATATGTGACCACCTGCATAAGCCTTCAGAATATCGCAAGGGGCAAGTTCCCCCTGACGCACATAGGTAGTGGGAGAACTTTTCTCCCTAATGAGGGGTTCGTTCTGAAGAGAGTATTTGGATCAAAGCAGCTGCCTCCTTCTGGTTGATGTTTTGCTCTTCCCCCAGTTTCCCTGGTGGGAGTGGATGCACCTCTTCCTCTGTAGTTGATTGGAGTGTTCCTCCATGTGTTACTTGTTAAAAAGTGTATTGTTCCCCTGCATGTGTTTGGCAAAACATTATAGAAGTCTTTTCTTAATTGCTGAAGTCGCTTTTGTGCAGGAAAAGATAGTTAACCTTTCCTCCCTAAAAGTTAACTCTGTTCCCTGTAAGATTATACTTATCAATGAATGCTTTGTGGTTTACTCTGCAAGAACATCTGTACTGCTATATTTATCCCCTGCTAAAAAAGATATAAAAACGCTGTTTAAACCAGTAAAGACAGACTTGCTTTGTACTTCCTTATCTCTCTGAGAATATTTGTAGAGCTATTTCTGTACTAATCCTGAAAAATATAAAAACGACACTTGTGCAGTAAAGACAGACTTGATTGCACTGACTCAAGTCTCACGTCCCCTTCTTCACTGTGCCGACTCCGTCTCTCCCTCAGGAACCTGGACTCTGCTGGAGCTGGACTCCGGCAGTTTGGATTCCATTTAGTCATCTTATTGTGTTTTCCATTTGTCTCTTTTTCGTTTCTTTGAATTGAAGTTGTAATTTAAACTTACTGCAAATTTACAGTAATCAAAAGAGTGTGTTACTGGCTTGATGACAGACACACAGATTAAAGGAATAGAATTGAGAGTCCAGAAATAAGCCCTCACATATATTCTCAATTGATTTCTGAGAAGGGTGCCAGGAGAATTCAATGGGGAAAAGAAAATAATCTTTTAATCAAATAGTACTGGGACAACTGGTTATCCACCTGCAAAAGAATATCGTTAGGCCCTTACCTTACACCATTTACAAAAACTAATTCAAAATGGATCAAAGAAATAAATGTAAGGCCAAAAACTATAAAATTGCTAAATGAAAAACAGGTGAAAATCTTCAAAACATTGCATTTGGCAATGACTTTTTAGATGTGATAACTGAAGCATCTTGCAACCGGAGAAAAAAATAGATAAATTGGCCTTCATCAAAATTAAGAACTTTTCAGGGCCGGCCCAATGGCACAGCGGTTAAGTTTGCACATTCTGCTTTGGTGGCCCAGAGTTTGCCGGTTGGATCCCAGGTGTGGACCTTTGCACTGCCTGTCAAGCCATGCTCTGGCAGGCGTCCCACTTATAAAGTAGAGGAAGATGGGCAGGGATGTTAGCTCAGGGCCAGTCTTCCTCAGCAAAAAGGAGGAGGATTTCCAGCAGATATTAGCTCAGGGCTAATCTTCCTCAAAGAAAAAAGAAATTAAGATCTTTTGTACTTCAAAGAAGACTCATCAACATGAAATAATTTTGTAATACAAAAGACACACTCGAGAAAGCGGAGACAATCATGGAATAGAAAAAATATTTGCAATTCATATATGTTACCATATACATGATAAGGATTATGTACAAAATATATAAAGAACTCTTACGACTCAAAAATAAGACAAATAACCTAATTTTAAAATGAACAAAGGATTGGAAAACATTTCTCCATGGAAAACATAGAAATGGTCACAACCACATGAAAAGATGCTTAACATTACTAATCATTAGGGAAGTGCAAATCATATTCACAATGAGATAGTTCATATCACTGGATGGTTAAAATATACAAGACAGACAATAGCAAGTGTTAGCAAGGACGTGGAGAAACTGGAACCCTCATACATTGATGGTGGGATTGTGAGTGATGCAGCCACTTTGGAAAACAGTGTGGTAGTTCTTCTAAATAGTAAACATATAGTCGCTATATGCCCCAGCAATTCTACTCCTAGGTATATACGTGTGATAGTTAATTTTATGCATCAACTTGACTGCATGACTGAAAGTCTAGATATCTGGGAATATGTTATTTATGGGTGCAACCATGAGGCTATTTTAGAAAGGGATCAGGATGTAAATCAGTAGACCGTGTAAAGCAGATTGCCCTCGCCAATGTGGGTAGACATTATCCAATCCACTTTAGGGCCTGAATAGAACAAAAAGGTGGAGGAAAGTTGAATTCTCTTTGTTTGCCGCACTGTTGAGCGGGGATAATGTTCCCCTGCTTTTGGTGCTCTGGTTCTCAGGCCTTGAGACAGGACTGGAAGCTGTGCCGTTGGCTGTCTGGCTTTCAGGCCTTTGAAATGCATCACTGGGTTTCCTGGCCTCTAGCTTTTTTGGGTCACCTTTTGTGATTTATTATTGCATGCTTATCACCAAAATAAAATCTTTTACTCAAAAAACTTTCATGTGAATTGATTTTGTATTAGTTTTCCCACTTGCCTCTTTAGGACATTCAAATCAACTAAACAAAGGTGGCACTCCATCTTCTCTTGCTGTTTTGTTCTCTAATAAACCTCCATGTGGTGGAGGCAAGGCATTGTATGAACTGAGTAAATAAAGCTGAGTTGATGAAGTTTGGTTGATTTCTTTAATCCTTAAAGCCTGTATGACAGCAGGTGGAAACTTTGAGCAATGAGCTGTAGATGAGGCAGTCAGTGAGTGAGTTTTGTCTCGCATTCTGTCTGCAAATGCAAACAGATCATGGGACTTTTCTGCCTCCATAGTCATGAGTCAGTTCCTTATAGTAAATTTCATTAGATATATATTTTGAAATAAATTTCATTATATTTTGTTTGTTTGTTTAAAGATTTTAATTTTCCTTTTTCTCCCCAAAGCCCCCTGGTACATAGCTGTATATTTTTTTTAGTTGTGAGTCCTTCTAGTTGTGGCATGTGGGACGCTGCCTCAGCATGGCTTGACGAGCGGTGCCATGTCCGCACCCAGGGTCTGAACCAGCAAAACCCCGGGCCACCAGAGCAGAACGTGTGAACTTAACCACTTGGCCACAGGGCCGGCCCCTCATTATATTATTTTTATATGTATAAATGATCTATCTGATCTTAGAATATGGTCCAGGGACATATGTTCTCTTTCTCTGGAGAACCCTGACTGATACAAAAACCAAGACAAGTGAAAAGATGTCTTCAGAAGAAGATACACACAAATTTTCATAGCAGCATTATTCATAACATCCACAATGTGGAAACAATGCTAATGTCTATCATCTGATCAAGAGATAAAATGCATTATATCCATACAATGGAATATCATTCAGCAATAAAAAGGAATAATATATGCTACAATACATATGAACCTTGAAAAGCATAGTAAGTGAAAAGAAACTATTGACAAAAGTTTGTATGATTTCATTTACAAGAAATATCTAGAAAATGCAAATCTATAGAAACAGAAAGTAGACTCATGGCAGCTTAGATATTAAGGGAGTAAGAAAATGGGGGTATGACAGCCAAAGGGTGCTTTGGAGGTAATGAAAAGGTTCTAAAATTGTGATGGTTGCATAACTTTTTGAACATACTAAAAAACATGGAATGGTATTGTTCTGAACAGGGAAATTGTATGGCATGTGAATTCGTTTTCAATATAGCTGTTCCAAAACATGAACCAAAGAGAAAATCATGAGAGTAGTGACATCCTTAGCTGCATAAAAAATTTAATGTCTCCGAAGCACCTAGAGCCCTTAAGATACAACACACATTACCTACCATTATATTTTTACCCCTAAATATTAAAAGTTAATATAAAACTATTGTAATCAAAAGAGCGTTTTATGGGCATAAATAAATATTACTGGCAGAGAAGAGTCTAGAAACTTATACAGGTATATATAGGAATTTATTGTTTAATTAAGATGGAACTTCAAATCAGTCAGTCAGGATAGTTTATCAATAAATGATACCACAACAACTGACCGTCTTACTGGAGGAAAATTAATTGCATCCAGTATCACACTCCACATACCAATATACTGTGTGAGGATTAAGGATTAAAATGTGATTAAAAACATTTTTAGAAGAAAATTAAGAAATCTGTCTCTAATCTAGAGTTCAAAGAGAATTTTTAAGGCAAGGCAGAAAACCCAGAAATTATTTTTTAAAAAAGACTTTCCTGGCTATCTAATTGTTAAACACTATTGTAAGCAACAGCTGTTTTTGTAGCAAAATAGCTATTAATTCATCAGATGCACAAAACATTTAATAATGCACATGAACAATTCTTAGTAAAGTGTGCTAGTAAATCAGGATTTAACAGACGTTTATTAACTCCACAAAGGCCACCCACTGAAACTCACAGCAAACCTGATTACTAGAGACTCTTTAGAATCATTCCTGAGTTAAGAACGCCTGGTATCAGCGCTGTTTCACAATTTAGTATGGGAAGCCCTGGACCGTAGAAGATTGGTAAACTAAAAAGAAATACATATTTGAAGAAAAAAAACGAAAGTACAGAAAAAGGCTGTTACACTGAAAATGCAAAGGAATCAATGATCGGTGTTTAGCATGTCCAACGTAAATAAAAGCAAATAAGGTGCAATTAAGGTTAAATATGGGATTGATCGATTGGGGGAGACAGACCATTTCATGGACTGGGAGGCATATTACAGAAGAATCATGGTAAGGGCTCTAGGCAAGTGAGGACAGGCAGGCAAAAAAGCTTTTGATGAGCACCAGGCAGCCAGAGTCCCCAGTCCCAGCCTCGCCCTTCGTACGTCTAAACCCCACGCTGGGCCTCGCTCTACGTCCCCGAACCCCGCCCCCGGGTAGAGGCCCCGCCCCAGGACGTAGCCCAGCCCACAGGCCGGCCTCCATCCTCCACCTGAGCCGCGGAGCCTGTTGCCGCCCCCCAGCCCCGCGCCAAGCGACCCCAGGGCCCATCAGCGCCCACGCGGGGAGAACTACGAGTTCTCTGCCGGAAGTGGACGGACGTGATTGGCAGCCCGAGCCCTGGAGACCCGCCCTTTACTGCCTGAGGCAGGAAGCGGAAGTTGCGTCACTAGTTCGCGTCGTCATTTTTGTCCCGGCCTCCGCGTCTGGTGGAGTTGTTATATCGGTCATTGTGCGCTCGCCCTGTCTTCGGTGCGGCCCGAGAAGGGAGGGCCCTGGGCGCACGGAGGGCGTTAAAGGACAGGTGCGGCCCGGGACCCGAGGGGCTCCGTAGAGAGGCCGGGCCTCCGCTCGTCCGCCCGGCCGCTGGGCCCCGCGCTGAGCCGGGGCGGGAAGGGCGCCGTGCGGGGCGTTGGCGTCCCCTGCGCTTCCCTGGTCAGAGCCTCCGCGTCACCTTCGAGACTTTTCCCCAGAAGGAGAAGCAGCTCCGCTGTGCGAGTTCCGTTGCTGAGGCCCCGCGCCCTCCGGTCCTCAGGACCTGCGACCCCGCCGTGTGCCTGTGAGTCCGGGGGAAAATGGGTCAGGGGCCTCTGCTGCTTTTCCTGGGCGACAGAATGTCACCGGAGAATTTGGCCTTTGCGCGTTATTTCTGAACATTACATAAAGGTGACGCCACTTCGCTTGTTAATAACATGTCTGCGAACTATGGAGAAACATAAGGAACAAATTTTAATTTTAACTGCACACACTTGTTTTCAGAAAGAATATCCTGTCTACTGTTTTTCTGAGTAAAAATACAGAAATATGTTTTCAAAAGTACTGTTTCGGTTTCTGTTATATTGTGTGCAGACATTTTATGTGTCTTAATTTGATTTTTACGTTGTAATTCTATTTTCTGTTCTTTTTATTTGTGCATACTGTACTGTAACATTTCTATGGGGAATGGCAGTTGTTGGAGATTCCACAAATGGTGACTGAAATTGTTTAATGAGCTAGGAACTGTGCCAGGGACAGAGAAGAAAGGCGCTCAAAGCATAGTACTGCCATCATGGGGCTTCCAGTCTCATTTAGGAATACAGATTTTCTTTTTTTCTTTCTTTTTGTTTTTGAGGAAGATTAGCCCTGAGGTAACGTCTGCTGCCAGTCCTCCTCATTTTGCTGAGGAAGACTGGCCCTGAGCTAACATCCGTGCCCATCTTCCTCCACTTTATACGTGGGACGCCTGCCACAGCATGGCTTGCCAAGTGGTGCCGTGTTCACACCCGGGATCTGAACTGGTGAACCCCGGGCCACCGAAACGTAATGTGTGCAGTTAACTGCTGTGCCACCGGGCTGGCCCTGGAATACAGATTTTCAATGAATGCTGACAAGTTTGTGGTATGGACATCAGAAGGCTTAATATGAGGTGGCAATACATATTGGGAGGGATCAGTATTTAAGTTGTAAACCAACACCTGAGTAGGATTGACCTGGTCAGGTCCTTGAGCTGTTGTGAGGTTTGTAGAGTGGGTGAGGAAATTTCAGGTCAAGGGAACTTGATGAGCAAAATCCAGCATAGTTGAGACCTTGGTGTATTTCTTAAACTGAGGAGAGAGGGTTCGCAGAAGTGGAACAGACACAGTGGTGGGAGATAGAGTGGAGAGCAGGGACAGGGGAGTGAGATGCTCTGGACAATATTCTAAGGCCGTGGAATCTTCTGAGATGTTTTAGCAGGAGAGTGATTTGAATCCGTTACAGCTTAAATAGAACCCACTAACTCCTGCCTTGGGAATGGACTTGAGGAAAGATGAGCATAGGCGTGGAGTCAAGATAAATCTTATGATGAATGAATTTTAAAATGCTATTATGGAACCTAGATGTGGATGATTGTTATGGGAAAGAAAATGAATGAAGTGATTTGAGAGTTTTATAGAAGGTGAAATTGAAAGAATCCAGGCATTTCCTTCATTTATTATTTACTAAAGGATATACCTCCGCTTAATGAATATTCGAGTGCTTGGTTAGTACTTAGTGAAAAAATTTAACCCAGAAGTGTTCTTAGGAAACTTGTAAACTGTTCGTGGAGGCAAACATCTCTGCAAGAAAGTAAATGAATTATGACAAATTTATTAGGGCTCTTGAGCTAAAGTAGAGGACAGTATTATTTTCTTTATTTTTATATGGAAGTGGGTGAACGTAGGAAGTAGAGTTGATGAATATTTAAGTTGTAAAAAGACGAGGCATAGGAGTTAGCCATGTGGGAAGGGACGCTAGTAGGAGATGGGAAAGCGTTCTGTATTTGGTTGGTCTCATTTTTAGGGTGAGAAAGGGGAGAGCATCAAGGGTTACGCCCGGATTTGACAGTAGAGACCTTTTATTTGGTTGGGAAAAGTGCTGAGGGAGGAAACTAATCTTCACTATATACCTGATGGGAAAAATATGTGATATCTGTTCAAGTGATATGAATCAAAAGAAAATAGAAGAAAGTGTGGATGTGTTTTAATTTTATGAGTAGTAGATTCATTCAAGGAGCTAATCAGAATCAGTAATTCACTTGTTATTAGCAATGTTAGCATTATTTATGTTAATAAACATAGAGTGGTCTTGTAGTCCACCTGGAGGTTCTGTCTCCTGCCCAGATCAGGCCTTTGATTCCCTGACTGAACATCCAGAGTAACCCCTCCTGTTTGACTTTTTATAGACACACATCTAGGGGGCTAGAATCACTCCACAGGTAAAGGACTAGAAGACTCCGCTGATAATGCAGGGTGCCAGAATGCACTGAAGGCTCGATAGTATCTATGTTACCCACTCTGTTTGTCACATGGTGTCTCAATGAGTTAGCTGTGCCATAGTGAAACAGTTGATAAGGGTTCTGAAGATAAAATTCGTGTGGATGTGCTGATACTGTGATTCTGTGAATGTCTTTCCTATCGGCGAGGAGCTCGGCTCATTGCTTAGGTCCAAAGACCGGACTAAATCTGTCCCCGAATCTCCTCTTTACTCATTTGTCTCCAGGGATCGCTGTTCTTCTCAATTGTGTATGGGTCTGTGTGAAATCAGGAGACAGAAATCACACTTTGATTTAAATAACAGAAGTTTCATATAAAGATGTAAGGTGGATTTTTAAGAGATGTCCTAGAGTTGATGGAGAGTCCCTAAGGAAAGCCAAACTTGGGGTGGGGGCTGGCCCCCCTAAGACTAGACTTCAGACCTTGATGGAGAAGGTATTGGATGGCAGCCCATTGGATGGTGAAGTTGTTTTCTAGGTTGCCAGGACCAGAGGTAGTCAGCAGTCACTGGGAAGACAGTAAGCAACCCTGTGGGTGCAGACAAGTCATGAATGGTGGGTAAAAGGATTGAGGGAGTCCAGTGCCACTATCAGTGCAAGACATAGTGCGCTAAGGATCCAGATAAGGAGGCCGTGGGAAACAACCGACTGGTGTGCAGAGAAGCCGAGGCTGGTGGATGAGTGCTCGGAAGAAGACAGTGTTCCTCTCACCCTTGTGTTCTTAAGCTAATTAAATATATTTCTGAAAACTAATACATATTGTGTTATGAACATTATTTAGCTATAATCCAGGTATACATGAAGAGTGGTGTGAAGGATCCCAGTTGCCTGTTGATCACCAATCCCTGGGTGCCTTCAGTGAGCCAGGCTCTTTGCCACTCTGTACTGGCAAACATTGGCATCCAAAACTGACGTAGTGCTACCCATGAGATGCAGAAAAACTCTCCAAACCAAGCCAACCCTATGTCAGACAACATTTTTAAAAAAGCAGTAGTACGGGTACAGAGGTCATTATGATAAAATGTTCTGTTTCTCCAAAAATAGAAAAATTTAAATATGTATCCACTCAATTATATTGTTTCAAATATATAAAGCTTTGCTTGACAGAATTAAAGAAATAGACAAGTCCCCAATTCTAGTGGGAGATTTTAATAAATTTTACCCATATTGTTAAACAGTAGAGGAAAAATCAATTAGGATATACTTTGGAAATGCTATGTGAACTACCTTATGTACATTTACAGAATAGTGTGTCTAGTAACTGATGGAACTCAGAAATTGCTCTTCTTGGAGCAAGGGGGAAGGAACACACTGGAAGGAGCAAGAAGCCTTTGTAGGGAGATAACTATGTTGTGTATCTTGTTTAGGCTGGGGATTACATGAGCATAGGAGATGGTCATAACTCATCCACTAAATGCTTAAGATGTGCATATTTAATTGTACGTTAATTATATCTCAATTACAAAATAGAAAGGAGAGTAAAACATTTTATTCAGGCACCACATGACTAAACACTTTGGTGGGCCTGTTTAGCCCAAAGATCCCCATTTGAGACCCCTGGTCGAAGGACAGGTATATGAATCTGCGCACACAGTTTTTGTGACCGTATGTGTTTCTGGATTTTTGTCTTCTGAACCGCAGAATAAGGACTGTCGGGTTGTGAGGGTGATACGGTTCATAGATAATGAAGTGTGGAATTGTCAGTGGTGGTTGTCATTTGAATACCGTTTTGTAGATCAGCATTTGGCCTGTTGGTCTGTGTTTGATTGATTACAGGTTATTGGTTTTTTGGGTTTTTTTAAATTAAGGTGATATTGATTTGTAACATATAAATTTCAGGTGTACATCATTATGTTTTGCTTTTGTATAGACTACATCATGTTCACCACCAAAAATCTAGTTGCTTGGGTCAGGCCCCGTGGCCAAGTGGTTAAATTAGCATGCTCTCCTTCAGCGGCCCAGAGTTTCACCGGTTCAGATCCTGAACACAGACATGGCACTGCTCATCAAGCCATGCTGAGGTGGCGTCCCACATGCCACAACTAGAAGGACCCACAACTAAAAATATACACCTATGTACTGGGGGGCTTTAGGGAGAAAAAGGAAAAATAAAGTATTTAAAAAAAAAAAATCTAGTTGCCATCTGAAGGAGACCTGGCATGAAATGTGGTTGTGCTTGCACACGAGGCATCCACAAAGCTGGCTGGACTTTTCTGCAAACAGAATGTTCTGCCTGGTGAACTCACAAGGCCCCAGGGAAAACATTGCTTGCAAACAAGGGTGTTTTATCAGTTCCTCAAAAGGAACAAGCCTGGGGCCTTGGGAGTTTGAAACATTATGAAGGAACCTGTTATAAACAGATGTGTAGGGGAAAGGTCATTATTGTGGGACGCTTGCGCAGGCTTAGGTCGCTGACTCACTGCTTTGGCAAAAGGCCGGCTTTGTTTAGAGGCTATAAGAATAAAGAGCTCGAGAAACTCGAGAGACTACACAGCAACCGGTGTTCGTGTTTTCATTTCGTCGGCAGCAGCCATCTGTCACTGACTCCTTTCACCCTCCCCCTACCTGATTCACCCCTGGTAACCACCAGCCAGTCTGTTCTCTATATGTATGTGTTTGTGTGTTTATCTTCCACATAGGATGGAAGTCATATGTTAATTGTCTTTCTCTGTCTGACTTATTTCACTTACTGTAATACCCTCAGGGTCTATCCACCTTGTTGCAAATAGTGAGATTTCATTTTATTTGTGGCTGAGTAGTGTTCCATTTTATATAGATGCACCCACATCTTCTTTATCCATCAGCTGTTGATGGGCACTTAGGTTGCTTCCAAGTCTTGGCTCTGTGTATGATGCTGCAGTGAACATTGGGGTGCATATATCTTTTTGAATTATTGTTTTTGAGTTCTTTACGTAAATATCCAGAAGTGGAATAGCTGGATCATATGCTACTTTCTATTTTTAACTTTTTTGAGGAATCCCCATACTGTTTTCCATAGTGGCTTCTCCAATTAACATTCCCACAGGCAGTGTATGAGCATTTGCTTTTGTTGCTGTCCTCTCTAACACTTGTTATAGCTTGTCTTTTTAATAGCCGTTCGGACGGGTGTGCGGTAATATGTCATTGGAGTTTTGATTGTATTTTCCTGATAATTACTGATGTTGCATATCTTTTCATTTACCAGTTGGCCGTCTTTATATTATCTGTAGAAGCTATCTTTTCATATTTTCTGCCCATTTTCTTTTTGAGTTATTTTATTAATAACATATTAGACATATTGGCTTATGCTATTGTGTAAATTTCAGGTGTACATTATTATATTTGAGCTTCTATATAGACTGCATCATATTTACCATCAATAGTCTAGTTTTTATCTGTCACCAAACTCATGTGCCCCTTTAGCCCTTTCACCTTCCCCCACCCCCTTCCCATCTGGTAACCACCAATCTGTTCTCCTAATCTATGTGTTTGTTAATTTTCCACATATGAGTGAAGTCATGCTCATGATTGTTTTTTTCTGTGTGACATTTCACTTGCATAATACCCTCAAGATCCATCCATGTTGTCACAAGTGGCACGATTTTGTCTTTGTTAATGTCTGAGTAGTATCCCATTGTATATATACCACATTTTTATCCATTCATCTGTTGATGGGCACTTGGGTTGCTTCCACAACTTGGCTATTGTGAATAATGCTGTGGTGAACATAGGGATCATATTTCTTTTTGAATAAGTGATTTCATGTTCTTTGGATAAATACCCTATAGTGGAATAGTTGGATCATATAATATTTCTGTTTTTAATTTTTTTTGAGAAATCTCCATACTGTTTTCCAGAGGCCACATCAGCTTGCATCCCACCAGCAGTGGATGAGGGTTCCTTTTTCTCCACATCCTCTCCAACATTTGTTACTCTTTCTCTCGTTAATTGTAGCCATTCTGAGGGGTGTGAGTTGATATCTCAATGTAATTTTGATTTGCATTTCCTAATAATTAGAGATATTGACCATGTTTTCATATGCATGTTGGTCATATGTATATTGTCTTTGGAAAAATGTCTGTTCATATCCTCTGCTCATTCTTTTGATCGAGTTGTTCATTTTGTTGTTGTTGAGTTCTATGAATTCTTTGTATTTTGGAAATTAACACCTTGTCAGATGACTTGTAAATATTTCTCCCAGTTGGTAGGTTGTCTTTTTGTTGTGTTGATGATTTCCTTGGCCGTGCTGAAGATTTTAGTCTGATGCAGTCTCACTGTTTTATTTTTTCTTCTTTTTCCTTTGGCTGAGTAGACATGTTATTTGAAAAGACTGCTAAGACCAATGTCAGAGTACTGGCTATGTTTTCTTCTAGGAGTTAGATGGTTTCAGGTCTTTCATTCAAGTCTTGAATCCGTTTTGAGTAAGTTTTTGTGTATGGCATAAGATAAGGGTCTACTTTCGCTCTTGCATGTGGCTGTTCAGTTTTCCCAACACCATTTATTGAAGAGACTTTACTTTCTCTATTGTATGTTCTTGGCTCCTTTCTCAAAAATTAGCTGTCCATAGATGTGTGGGTTTATTTCTAGGCTCTCAGTTCTGTTCCATTGATCTGTGTGTCTGTTTTTCTGCCAACACCATGTTGTTTTGATTCCTATAGCTTTGTGGTGTATTTTGAAATCAGCGAGTGTGATACTTCCAGCTTTGCTCTTTTTTTCTCAGGATTGCTTTGGGTATTTGGGGTCTTGTGCTATTCCATATAAGTTTTTGGATTCTTTGTTCTGTTTCTGTGAAGAATGTCATTGGGATTCTTATTGGGATTGCATTGAATATATAGATCGCTTTAGGTAATAGGCACATTTTGACTGTGTTAATTTTTCCAATTCCTGAGTTTGGAAAATCTTTCCATTTCTTTATATCTTTAATTTCTTTCAACAGTATCTTACAGTTTTCAGTGTATAGGTTTTTCACATCCTTGGTTAAATTTATTCCTAGTTATTGTATTCTTCTTGATATGATTGTAAATGGAATTGTATTCTTGCTTCTCTTTCTTCCAGTTGTTTGTTAGTGTATAGAAATTCAACTGATTTTCACATGTTGATTTTGTACCCTGGAAGTTTTCTGTATTTGTTAATTATTTCTAATAGTTCTTTTGGTGGATTCTTTAGGGTTTTCTACATATAGAAACATTTCATCTGGAAATACTGATTAGTTTTACTTACTCCTTTCCAATTCCGATCCCTTTTCTTTCTTTTTTTGTCTAATTACTCTGGCTAGTACTTTCAGTGCTGTGTTGAATAAGAGCAGCAAGAGTGGGCATCCTCATCTTCTTCCTGTTCTTAGAGGAATAGCTTTGTTTTCCAGCATTTAAGTATGATGATGTGTGAGTTTGTGGTATATGGTGTTTATTATATTGAGGTACTTTCCTTCTATACCCATTTGATTGAAAGTTTTATCATAAACAGAGGTTGAATCTTGTCAGATTATTTCTCAGCATCTGTTGAGGTGATCCTCTGATTTTTAGTCTTCATTTTGTTAATGTGGTGTTTTGCATTGATTGATGTGCAGATGTTAAACCATCCCTCTGTGCCTGGAATGTGATCCTTTTAATGTATTGCTGTGTTCAGTTTCGTACTTTGTTAAGTATTTGTACATGTGTGTTCATCAGTGATGTTAGTCTGTAATTTTCCTTTTTTGGGTTGTCATTAGTGGATTTTGGTATTGGGATAATGCGGGCCTCGTAAAATGAGTTAGGAAACATACCATCTTCTTCAGTTTTTTGGAAGACTTTGAGAAGTTTAGGTAGTAACTCTTTGAATGTTTTGTAGAATTTACCAGAAAAGCCATCTGGTCCTGGCCTTTTGTTTTTAGGGAGATTTTTGATTACTGTTTCAATCTCTTTGCTTGTGATAGGTCTGTTCAGGTTCTCTGTTTTTTCTTGATTCAGGTTTGGGAGGTGGTATGACTCTAAGAATGTATCCATTTCTTCTAGTTTATCTGTTTGTTGGTGTATAGCTTTTCATAGTTTTTTCTTATAATCATTTATATTTCTGTGGTGTCTGTTGTAATTTCTTCTGTTTCATTTTTTTTCCTTCTCTGAGGAAGATTTGCCCTGAGCCAACTTCTGCCAATCTGCCCCTTTTTTGTATGTGTGCCGCCAGCGCAGTGTGACCACTGACAGACAGTGGTGTTGGTCCACGCCCAGGAATCCAAATCCCGGCTGCCAAAGTGCAGCACGCCACATTTAGCCCCTAGGGCCCCAGGGCTGACCCATCCTCTTTCATTTCTGATTTTGTTTATTTGAGCCTTCTCTCTTTTTTGTAGTGAGTTTAGCTAAGGGTTTGTGAATTTTGTTGATCATTTTGAAGATCCAGCTCTTAGTTTCATTGATCTTTTCTGTTGTCTTTTTAGTCCTATTTCATTCATTTCCATGATTTTTATTATTTCCCTCCTTCTACTGACTTGGGGCCTTGTTCTTCTTTTAATAATTCTTTTAGGTGTAGTGTTAGATTATTTGAGATTTGTCTTATTTCTTGAGGTAGTGGTGTATTGCTTTAAACTTCCCTGTTAATACCACTTTTCCTGGGTGTCATAGGTTTTGATATGTTATGTTTTCATTTTTTCTGTTTCCAGGTATTTTTCAAATTCTTCATTGATCTCTAACTGTTCATTAGCATGTTGTTTAGTCTGCACATAGTTGTAACTTTTCTAGCTTTCTTCTTGTAAGTGATTTCCAGTTTCATACCATTGTGGTCAGAAAAGATGCTTGATATGATTTCAGTCTTAAATTTATTGAGACTTGGTTTGTTTCCCAGCATATGGTCAGTCTTTGAGAATGTTCCATGTGCCCTGGAGAAGAATGTGTATTCTGCTGCTTTCTATGGAATGTTTTTTATATCTATCATGTCTCTCTGGTGTTTTGTTTCATTTAAGGCGAGTGTTTCTTTTTTACTCTCTGGATGATCTATCCATTGATGTTAGTGGTTATTGTAGTCCCCTACTATTACTATGTCCCTTTAGCTCTGTCAATGGCTGCTTTGTATACTTTGGTATCCGTATGTTAGGTGCATATGTGTTAATTAAATTTCTGTCTTCTTGGTGAAATGGCTCCTTTATCATAATATAATGTCCATCCTTGTCTCTTGTCTTTTTTGCCTTGAAGTCTGTTTTGTCTGATGAAAGTATGGCTACACATGCTTTTTTTTGGTTGCTATTTGCTTGGAGTATCATCTTCCTTCCCTTCACTTTCTGCTGATGTTTGTCTCTAGAGCTGGGATGAGTGTCCTGGAGGCAGCATATTGCTGGGTCTTGTTTTTTAATCCATCCAGTCTCTGTGTGTCTTTTGATTGGTGAATGTGATCCATTTATATTTAGGGTGATTATTGATGTATGAGGGCTTAATACTGGCATTTTCTCTTTTGTTTTCTGGTTTTTCTGTATTTCCATTCTTTTTGGTTGTGTTTCTGTCTTCCTTTTCATTTTGGTGGTTTTCTGTGATGTGTTTCTCAGTTTCCTGTTTTTTTTATGTTTTGTGACTCTGCTCTGAATTTTTGTTTTGCTGTTACCATGAGGTTTGTATAAAAGATTTCATAGATGAGAGAGTCCTTTTTGTGCTGATGGCATCTTATCTCCATTTGCCTCTGCAGGTTCCCTCTTTTCCCTCTTCCCATTGTATATTTTTGTTGTCACAAGTTATCCCTTTTTGCATTGAGTTAGTGACCAAATTGAAATGCTTATTATCCATTTTTGCAATGTGAGTTAGTGACCGAGGTAAACTGCTTATAGTTATTTTTAATGCTTTCTTTCCACTTAGCCTTTATGTTATAATTGCATAGCAACCTATTCTGTTAGAGAGTTGAAATTTTCCGATTTTGTCTAAACTGATCATATTGCTCAAAGCTTTGTATACCTTTGTCTTCTCGTTTCAGATAGAAGAGCTCCTTTGAAGATTTCTTGTAAGGCAGGTCCAGTTATGATGACCTCCCTCAACTTTTGTTGGTGATAGCCTTTTTTCTTCTTCATATGTGAAGCATAACTTTGCTAGATAGAGTATTCTTGGCTGCCAGTATTTATCTTTAAATATTTTGAATATATCATTTCTCTCTCT
This sequence comes from Equus quagga, assembly GCF_021613505.1. Lineage (NCBI taxonomy): Eukaryota > Metazoa > Chordata > Mammalia > Perissodactyla > Equidae > Equus > Equus quagga. The sequence goes on along the minus strand of NC_060280.1, from coordinate 89,413,259 downwards.
CCTGGCCTGTAAAGTTCCTTCTGAGAAATCTACTGATAGCCTAATGAGGGTTTCTCTGTAAATCATTTTCTTCTTTCTGGCCACTCTTAATATTCTTTCTTTGTCATTGACTTTTGACACTTTTAATATAATGTACCTTGGAGAAGGTCATTTTGTATTTAGAGAATTAGGTGTTCTATTAGCTTCATGTCCTTATGTATCAAGTTCCTTCCCCACGTTTGGGAAGTTCTCAGCTCTTATTTCTTTAGCTAAGCTCCCTGCTTGTTTCTCTCTCTTCTTCTTTTTAGATACCCATTATCCTTGTGTTACTTTTCCTGATTGAATCGGATATTTCTAATAGCATTTCTCTATTTTTGAGAAATCTTAGTTCTCTCTACTTTCCACAGGAATCGTGTCTAGATTTCTCTTTCCAGTGTTTTCTACTTTACTCTTAATCTCATTTATTGTGCTCTTCCACTCCAGAATTTCCTCTTTTCATTCTTATAGAGTTTTAATGTCTTTGGTGAAGTACTTCTTCTGTTCGTTAATTTTATCCTTGAGCTCAGTGAACTGTCTTGAGTTTTCTTAAAAGTGGTTGTGTTTCTTCATGACAGGTATGTTGCATTCTCTGTCAGTTAGATCATAGTCTTCCATGACATCAAGTTTGGTTTCTGGAGAAATATCATTTTCTTTTTATGATACTGAGTTACTGTTGTTCTTCATGGCACTTCTCTGTCAGTGCATTTGGGGTAGGAAACGCTTTTCTTATTTTGGTAAGGCTTTGTTTATTTTGATTCTGAGCAGCTTCCTGTTGTATTTGTGAGCTTGAACGTTCCACCCTCCACTGTCTGTCCCAGAGGAGATGTCAGTACCTTCGTTGTGTTTTTTGTGCCTCTGAGGTTGCTGGTACCTTGCTGCCTACAATGTCACCCCCATTGTCACCAGCCTATGAGAACCTCTTCTACTTCTGGGGTTGCCTGGGTTATAGGTTCCCTCACTACAGTAGGGTACACAGGGAGAGTTGGGCAGTAGCTGGGGTCGCGAGCACCTTCACCTCGTCTGATTTGTTGGGTCTGCAGGTATTGCTGCTATAGGTTGGGGGGGGGGGTGGAAATTGCAGGTGCAATTCTAGGGAGGACTGGAGTCATTGGGCCCATTTTCAGTGTTGCTGGCTCTCCACAGCTTGGAATGCTGCTGTCCTGTGCAACCCCTGTTTTGGGGCTCCTGGGTTATTTGGGGGTGTTGGCAGCAATACTCCTGGGGGTGCTAGATTTGCAAGTGTTGTAGCTGCTTCTGGGTTGCCCAGGTTCATGAATGACACTCTCACCACCACACTGGGAGGAGTACCTGGGTCACCAGTGCCACTGGGGCTCCCTAAGTTCTAGTCTCTGATACCTTGTGGTTCCTGGAACTTTGCGTCACATGCACCGCCACTGCTACCAGGGACCTGGGGTGTTGTATGCAGCACCTGCTGCTGGCAGGGCTGGTATCAGGGGCAGTGCCAAGGGCTGGGTCATGGGCACCACTGTGACTCTGAAACCTCAGGTCATACGTACCAACTGCCAGTGCTTGAGGATGCAGAGGGGCTGAGCCATGAGTGCTGCTGTGTCACTTGCAGTGTCTGGTCACGGGCACCACTGTCACTGCCAGGGTTATCTGGGTCTTGGATGCAGCCCCTGCTGGTGGAAGGGCCAGTGTTGGAGGTGTGGCCACCAAGGGAGAGGGAGGGTGCCGGGTTACAGGTGTCACTGCAGTTCTCAGAGGCTCCAGTCAAGGCCTGCAGGGATTGCGGGCAGCTACAGTAGCATGGCTCCTGGATTCCTGGGCTTCCAGTCATGTGTGTTACCTCAGTTCTTGGAGCCTCTGGTTGCAGGTGTAGCCACAGATCCTGGAACTTACGGTCTCAGGAGCTGCCACCTCTGCTCCCCTGGTTCCACCACATCCAGGAAGGTCCGTCAACCCACCTTCGGATGTGTAGATGTATCGATTACTTGGGTCTTCTGGCGTGCTGTGCAGAGTCCTTTGTTGGTCTATGGATGTCCTACTGGTTTCAACTTAGAGCAAGAAACCAACGGAAGAATTCAATTGCCATGATGCTGATATCACTCCAAAGGTTATTGAATTTTAACACAAAGAAGTTAACCTTCAAATGAAAAATATTAAAAGACAGTTTAAGAAACATGAAGTTAGTCTGTGGGAGAAATGAATAAATTTGAAATCCAATTGAGTGGAAAATGAAACTGATAAGTAAAATGGAAAGGTGGTTGTCTGAAAAGACTCATAAAGTATAAAAATGTTGGGCAAGCTATGATGTAGTGTTGCCCATTCCCAAGGCCAGGATGGAGCACATACGTATTTGGAGTGTTTCTAACCAAGACCTGTGAGGACTTCCCAGTACTTTAATGTTTCCGAGTTCTTTTGTATAAAGATTGATGTACTTTTTCTAATCTTTTAGGATCAGATGTGAAAGATGTAATGATTATTTCCCTTTTCTTCCATTTTCTTGTTCAGGAACCAACAGAAAATACTGCTTTCTGTATATGTATTTGTGTGTGTGTGTGTGTAAGACACCCTTTATTTTCTTACCTGCTTATTTTCCTCTATCACTTTTGAGTTGGTCTATCAGTTATTACTTTAGTGTATCAATGTTGGATCTTGAACCCCTGTGACATGTTTTTGTACATGTTACTGCTCTCAACTGAGTGACTAGACAGGGACATAACTTCACTATTTACTGACAGAATAAAGGAGTAAAGGAGCTTTAAGAACTTAAAGGAGGCAGGCCCAGAGCTTTAGACTTCTGCAGCATCCATCAAGGGAAGCTCAAGGGTTGACTGAATAAAATATTTCCTTTTTCTTCGCTTCGTATGCTCAGGAACAGTCTCAACCAGGGCCATCCAGTGGAATGTGTAGATCATATATGTATGGAAAATATTTAAGCATATAAAGAATATTAAAAACTTGAGATATTTTACATCACTTTCTACATTTAAAGTGTTCTAAACTCATTAGACTGTAATTTTCTGAGATATACTTGACTTGTGTTCAGATCATACAAAGTTAAGAGTTGAAAGAGTAGATTTAAATATTCAAGTTGTTCCCAGTATTTGAGTGAGCTGTAAGCTCCTACTGACACATCTGGTACAGTGGTCCTCAGTAAATGGCAGTTGATGTTACTGATGCTCTTGTCATAGAGCGTACTGTTTTAGCAGCTTAGGTTTTCCCTGCACTATAGACTTCTTTGGTCCAGACCTGAGCCGTCATGCTGGTGGTTTATCTATGAGGAGCTTAAGTGGACCAGAGAATGCAGTTCTCTAAGTCAGCTTCCCAGTATACATGCATTACGGAGAGTTGCTGCGCAATCTCATTCATCACTATTATGACAATGAACAGTCACATTCCTCAGGGCTTAAGTTTGCTTACCTATAAAATCAAACCATTATGCTTTTCCTGATGGGCAGCGTGGCCCACAGTCCCCTTTTGTGGCTCCAGGTGAGACACGACTCCTCTGACATTTGATGGCAGTGGTGTGTATTTGTGTGAGGTTTCTTGAGTGTGCAGGATATTTGGGAATTTCAATCCAGAATGGAATGACTTCCTGGCAGGTGAATGTGGGAATTATGGTCATCCCTGGGTCCTCATGTCTTCTTTCTTCTAGGTCTTCTTTCTAAGGACATTTTCTGCCTTCCTGAGGAAAAGATACAAGTAGAGAAAGGATGGCGACTGACTGTTTGACAAGTTGTTCTCAGGTAATTACAAGGTGTGTCCTTCTACAAAGTGACATATTGCATCCACCAGTTAGACATATTTCCTTCTAGGTAGACCTGTCTCCAAGGTTTCTTAAAGAAATCAAGCCACTCAAGGACTGAGTCCCTGTTGAATTCCCTCCCAAAGTGGAGCCTCTCATATTGGTTCCTGTGACTAATCTCAGTATTTCGGTAATTACTTTCTACTATTGTCTCATGATGACAACTGCATATTTTTTGTTTAGCTGGCTGCTATGACATGGTAATGAAGAGGAAAGTGTTCTCAAAGAATTTATTCATTAATCAGCTTTTAAAAGTCTCTAGAGGGGGCTGGCCCCGTGGCCGAGTGGTTAAGTTCGCGCGCTCCGCTGCAGGCGGCCCAGTGTTTCGTTAGTTCGAATCCTGGGCGCGGACATGGCACTGCTCATCAGACCACGCTGAGGCAGCGTCCCACATGCCACAACTAGAAGAACCCACAACAAAGAATACACAACTACGTACCGGGGGGCTTTGGGGAGAAAAAGGAAAAAATAAAATCTTTAAAAAAAAAAAAAAAAAAGTCTCTAGAGTTTGCTTAGGACTGTTCTGCAAGACAGAAGTTAAGAAGAGAGGAGCTTTTAGCCTGGTTGTGGTGAGATAAGTTCATTTGTTAGAGATTCTGTTAAAACCATAACTGGAGTCAACCGTGAGGAGTGTTATTAGAGAGAAGAGTACCTAGGACCATTGCACCCTGGGAGAGCTGCTGAGAAAGTTTGACACCTTCTGTTCCCATTGGTCTGCCATCTTCATTCCCCAGTGAACACTGGTGGAAATGTTAGTTTACTGAAGCCAGCTTGTGTATCATGATTTAGGACTCAGTTTCCTTTGCCGATGTGGCTGTGCACTTCACTCAAGAGGAGTGGACTTTACTGGGCCTGACTGAGAAAAATTTATACAGAGACGTGATGCTGGAGAACTATAAGAACCTGACCACAGTAGGTAAGGCTGCCATCTTTCCTGTAGCCTCTTATGGACCAGAAATATATGATGTATTTACTATGTTCCATGACTGGTGATGTGGTCTGCACATAATGAAAACTAACAAACACTAGTCTCTACACTACTGGCTTTTTATCCAGTGTGATTTCTGTGAAACTGTGGTTCTAGGACTAACACCATCCCCGTCACTCTCTTAGAAATGTACATTCTCAGACTCCACTTTTGACATAGTGAATGAAACTGTGGCACTGCACCCTGACATCTTTATTTTAATGAAAACACTGGACATGATTCTGATGGACAACGAAGTTTGACAACCACGGGTGTAGTGGTTTCTCCATGAAAACAAACATCTCTTTTTGTGCTTATTTTATTTCCTATTTCAATAAAAGTCCTAATGCTTTGTAATCTGTATATAGATATCTGAATGTGGGTTTCAGGGACCAGAGACACCTGATCTTGTGGATGCACAGAAAGAGGGGATGTTTGCATTTTTATCTCTTTTGAAATAGTTTTCCTACATTCATTAAAAATAAAGGAGCTGATCTGTGGGAAATTTGTCATCTTGTACACAGGGCTTTTCTGTTAATACATCTTTTCCTGTGAATAGGGTATCAGTTGTTTAAACCCAATGTGATCTCTTGGTTGGAAGAAGAGGAGTTAGGGACAGTGGAGAGAGTCCTCGAAGGTGAGTGATTGTGTAGAACTTCCCTGATCAATGGAAATTTCAGTGTGTTTGGAATGACAATGAGGAAGGTGTAAGACATGCTTTCTCTAGAAGGCTAAGGTCACTGGTCTCTGATGCTTTGAGGTATCATCAACTTCTCATACATTCATACTTTTCATTTACTCACAATTTCCACTCATCTCATCTTGTTCTGTTTTTTTTAAGTTCATCATTTAGCATATGGTCTTTATCCAGAGCTTTCCTACTTTCTTTTACTGATAATATTCTGTCCTTTTCCACATATTTAATTTTCATAGAATTGTATTAATCAACCAGTGAACCTTTGACTACACATCCTTAATATTGTAAACTTTTCTTCTTTGAGGAAGATTAGCCCTGAGCTAACTGCTGCCAATCCTCCTCTTTTTGCTGAGGAAGACTGGCCCTGAGCTAACATCTGTGCCCATGTTACTCTACTTTATACGTGGGATGCATACCACAGCATGGCTTGCCAAGCCGTGTCGTGTCTGCACTCGGGATCTGAACTGGTGAACCCCGGGCCACTGAAGAACATGCAAACTTAACCACTGCACCACTGGGCCAGCCCAGCATTGTAAACTTTTGACATAGCCAAGCACCTAAAATCTGTCTTGCCTTTTAATTAGTATGTTTAGTTGAGAAATAATACAAATGATCCTTACTGTTTTTAACTCCTTTAATGTACATTTCTTTCTATAAATTCCAACGTTTTCTTATTTTTTGTTTTAGAATGGGCAATACAACTGAAAACCAAAGACTCAGCAATTCAGCAGGTTAGTTCTGAGGCAAAAGCATCTGCTAGGATAGAAATGGTAAGCTCAGTAAGTTTCAGAAGAGAGATTGCTTATTTTCCACATTTTAAAAGGATGAGATTTTCATTAGATCACACATGGGCACAAGTGATTGATGTGTAAGATGAGCAGCATTCACCTGAGAGAGAGCTATGTCTCTGGAGAGGTATTCTGAATGTGAGTTTAAGAATATTTTAAACCTAGCTTGAAATTTGTTGCTTCCGAATTCGCTCAAGGACTCACTCCTACTTATGTAACTTGATACTGAGTTAAATAATTCCATGAAACTTTACAGGAATCTTTTAAGATTAGACTAGATGGTATATCATTTTGGTAGAAGGATTCCCTCATTCGACTTGAAAGATATCATGGTAGGAAGTGTATGAATTTAATGGAAGTGATAGAAATCAGCATCATGATGTTTCTGTTTTGAGATGGGTAGGATAAATTAATGAGTTGGAGAAATCTTTGAATTATTCTTCTGTTCATCAACAGGAAAGAATCCCCAGTGGGTGGGAACTCTATGATTGTGAGCAGTGTGGGAAACACTTCAGTGAATGTTCATGCCTTGAGACACACAGGAGAGCTCACGATGGAGGGAACCCTCATGATGATGATCAGTATGGGAAAAGCTTCCTTACTCTGCAGAAGAAAACCTCTACTGGAGAGAAGCTTTTCATGTTGAATCAGTTGGGAAAAGCCATCAGCCCGACTCTAGATATTGTGTACTGGAAAACTAGCATGCAAGGGGAAGACTTTGAATGCAGTGATGGTGGAAAAGCCTTTGCTGATCACTCTTACCTTTGGGCCCAAATGAGAACTCACAATGGAGAAAAACTCCATGAAAGGAAGGAATGTGGGAGATCTTTTATTCACTCCACAAGTGTTGGTGTACATATACAAACTCACACCGGTAATAGTCATTATGAATGTAATGAATGTGGAAAATCCTTTAAAGGTTTCCATACCTGAACTCTCACGTTCAGATTCATACTGGAATAAAACCCTTTAAGTGTAAGGAATGTGGGAAGGCCTTCACTCGATATGAGTCCCTTACTGTCCATAGAAGAACTCACACTGGACCGAAGCCTTTTAAATGTGGCAAATGTGGGAAAGCCTTTGCTTCTTCCTCAAGTCATAGTAAACATTTTAGAACTCACACTGGTGAGAAGCGTTTTGAGTGTAATATATGTGAAAAAAGATTTACCAGATCTTCATACTTAATCATTCACAAGCGTACTCACACTGGAGGGAATCCCTATAAATGTAAGGAATGTGGGGAAGAGTTCAGTTCTTCTATAGACCATGACAGTCACAAGCAAACTCACACCAGACAGAAACCCTATGAATGTAACAAGTGTGGCAAAGGCTTTACACGTCCTGTGCATCTTAACATTCACATGAGCACTCACACTGGAGAGAAACCCTATGAATGTAAGGAATGTGGGAAAGCCTTCGCTTGATATGCATGCCTTATTCGCCATGGAAGAACTCACACTGGAGAGAAGCCTTTTAAATGTGACAAATGTGGGAAAGCCTTTGCTATGTCCTCAAATCTTGGTGAACATTTTAGAATTCATACTGGAGAAAAGCGTTTTGGTTGTAATATATGTGGGAAAAAATTTGCTAGGGCTTCATATGTAATCATTCACAAGCGTACTCACACTGGAGAGAAACCCTGTAAATGTAAGGAATGTGGAAAGGGCTTTCAATGTTGTCACCTTAGGATTCACAAGCAAACTCATACTGGAGAAAAACCCTATTAACATAAGGAATTTGGGGAAGCCTTCACTAAATCGTCAGGCTGTATTGACCACATAAAAGCTCACAGTGGAGAGAAGCCCTTTAAATGTGACATATATAGGAAAACCTTTGATAGTTCCTCAAATCTTGATAAACATTTTAGACCCATACTAGACATAAGCCCTTTTGAGTGTAACGTGTGTAGGAAAATATTTACCAGTTCTTGGTACTTGATGATTCAGAAGTGTACTCACACTGGAGAGAAACCTTAGAAATGTAAGGAATGTTGGAAATCCTTCAGTTTCCCAGTTCCTTTTGGTGTCATGAAGGAAATCCCCTGGAGAGAAAGTGTATTAGCGTAAGGAATGTGGTAAAACCCTCAGGAGTCCTTATTCACTCCAAAGGTATGAAAGGACCGCACTGCAGAGATGCTTTCCAATTAAGAAATGAAGGAAAGCCATGAGATTCTCCTCACAGCCCAGCATGTAAGGACTAACAGTGAAGCCATAGTATTAAGAAACATGGAAAGCCCTTCCCTATTTCCTCAGTGAAATATGTATTTCTTACATGTGAGAGATCTCACAGTGGAGACAAATCCAGCTGATAGGTGGGAAAATTGTTCTGCCAGTGTTCACTTGTGATTTCACTTTGGAGAAAAGCTTTACGAATGTAAGAAATGTTGTAGAGTCGTTATTTCCCATTGTATCATTTCTCATCTTTAGTAAAGGTGGTGATCTACAGTCAAGAGGAAGTGAGTACAGGAAATAGGGGAAGTGCTACCCTGAGTGTGTGAATCTTAGGGTCTTCTGAGATGCATAGCATCCTGGGTGGTTCTCTAGATCTATTTTAAGCCTTTGTGATTAGGCCCTAACCATTCTTGTGCATGATGTCTCTTTCTTTCTGCTGATAGGCCAGTCTAGTTCCCCCACATTCCAAGTTGCACCCTGGTCAAAAGTTGGTCTACACCATTCACATCTAATCCTCTTCTAACTACCTCATCTCTCTTGTTGGATTGACATGGTCTTACATTGTGAAGGCAGTGTCTGCTTGACTGTGTGGAGTGCTCACTGAACTCATTTAGGGTGAGTCATGCTGGCCACTGTATTTGGTGGTAAAAAGACATCTCTGTAAATTTTATAAAATTATCTTTTCCCTCTCACACGAGATCCTTTCAGATAAAAAGTCAGTTTCAAGCATGGTGTAGTTGAGAGAGAACTGAGAGAACACTTACAATGTGGGATACCCTGATCTCATGATCTTTGTGGGTGAACAACAACCCTACTACCTCGGGAGGACTTTTAACCTCAAGCTGTACAGGATGATGGTGAGAATCAGGAATGTTCTCTTTCACAGCATACCCCACCACAGCCTGGCAAAATAATGATCTCATTTGTCTGCCTCAAGCAACTGTTACTGGTGATAGGACCTGCTTCTATGTTTGTCATTCGATCCATGGGCTGTGGAAATAGAAAAACTCATGTCAGTATACCCGGTCTGGATAATCTGCTGTGCTGCAGGCCCTTTTTGGGAGGGCATCGCCTCAGTGTGAACCCTGGATGTAGACAGACCAGCACAATATCATTTCACCTTCAGTGATACACGTTCACATGGTTTGGATGCTCAAGCAACCTTGGCTGTGTCAGGTATGGCCATCAGGCATGCAGATGCTTGATGACACCTTCTTGTGACTTGAAGCACTGTATGAGAATCTAAATCAAGCTTAATAAGTCCCGAACAAGAATTCTGTGTTATGTTTGTGTCACATGTTTGTGTGTTTGGAGGAGTATGTCATGTTGTGGTTCACCTGGGGTAGGTATTTTGTTATTCAGTGCCTCTGTTGTCCTTTTAATTATTGGCAACAACACCAAAGATCAGCTGATTATTTTTAACCTTTTGTGTGTAGTGTAAGGTCGTGGATTGACCTTAGATGAGATCCTGATTGTAAGAAGACCTGGTGGTCCTATCAGAAGTTGTCACTGTTGCCACAGTCTAAGAGCTTGTGGGTAGTGTTTGAGGTCACTTCTGCAGATTGGCCTTATCCTGCTGCCTGCACTGTTATAGTGGCAGCATCCTCAATAAGGGCTGTGCAAGAGAAATGGAGGAGATTTCGTCCCAGCTTTTGTTGGTTAGTGGCTGAGAAATGGGCATATTCATGTGAATACACTCCAAAAGCCAAGATGATGTGAGCCATATATGCTACAACACAGTGAGTCTTTAAAAATATTCTAAGTGGAAAAAAGCTATTGATTAAAAATTGTATGATTCCATATATATGAAGTGTCTAGAAAATCTGAATCTATTGAGACAGGAGATTTGTGTTCACCTGTAAAGTGAGAAGGCAAATGGGGATTTTGACTGCCAACAGCTGCATTGGAAATGATGAAAATATTCTAACACTTCTCTGCATTCTAAAAGCCTCTACATTTACTAAACAATGTTGAATTATATAAATGGATGAATTGTATGCTATGTGAATTATATCAAGAAAGCTGTTTCAAGAAACAAAAGGGAAAATTGTGATAGTGCCTACTCCATTTGGAGGTTATGAGCATAATACACCTGTAGTCTGTGAGGCATCTAGCATGGTAAGATGCAGCAAATGTTAGCTTCCATATTGTTTTTACCACTAAATATTAAAACTTAATATAAAACTATTATAATCAAAGGGTATGATATGGGCATAGGCAAATATATTACTATGCAGGACAGTCTCAATACTAATACAGGTACATGTAGGAATACAGTGTTTAATGTGGAATTTCAAGTCGTTAAGTCAAGGATATTTTATCACTAAGTACTACTGCAACAATTTTCTTTTTGGAGGAAATAAAGTTGGATCCACTACCCCACACCCTGGGCTGAAATACACTCAATGAGGATTAGAGATTCAAATGTCTTTAGAAGTAGTAAGTTTTAGAATTAAATTAAGAAGTTTGCATATAATAGACAGTTTCAAGAGATGTTTTCAAGCAAGAGACGAAATCCAGGAATTATTTTTAAAAAACAGATTCCTTTGGTTACCTAGACATTTAATATTTTGTACAGCAACAGATTGAACGTTAACTTAGCAAAACATAGCAATTCAATAGATGCATAAATTACATATGATAACCTCCTTAAGCAATTCTTGATAAAGTGTTTTATTAAATCAGGATTTAAAAAGATCTTTATTAACTCCATGTGGGCCACCCACTGAAATCCACGGCAAACATGGTTATGAGAGAAACTTTAGAACCCGTCCTAAGTGAAGAATTTCTGGTATGGGTGCGATTTCACTACCTAGTATGGAGGCCTTGGGCCATAGAGTAAAATCAGAAAAATGAGAGCAGTTATTTGAAAAAGAGAAAAGCTAGAAGACTTAGAGAAAACGTTATGTTAAAAACACAAAGGAATGAACAGATTTTAACATGGTGTCCAATATGCATAAAATAAAAATGGGAAATAAAGACTAAGGATAAGGCTGAATGGAGGAAATAGACTATTTCATGGATTGGCTGGCATATCATGGGAGAGCCTTTGTAAGGGCGCTAGGAAGGCGATGAACATTTGATGAACATTCCCAGGTTCAACCCCCACCCCGTGTGAGGGCCCTGCCCTCGACCCGTAGCCCTTGGAGCTCTGGGTCTAGACTCAACATTGGCTGGGGCTGTTTGTGCCTCCAGCCCGGCACTGAGCCAACCTCAGCCCATATCTACCCACACAGTTGTTAACTAGAATTTCTCAGTCTGAGGTGGTCTATTTTGATGGACAGACTGAGCCTCAGAGCTCTGCCATCCCCAGGCAGGAAGCGGAAGTGTGGTCACTTGTTCATTGGAGATTTTCTTCCACCTGTTCCCAGTACCTTGGGGACTTTCACATAGGTGGTGGTCCAGCCAAGCCCGGCTTTGGTGAAGTCTGAAGAAACGGGATGATATCGGGGTTGAAGTGAAAGTCAAAGGGCATGTTTGGTCCAGACCACTGAGGGACCTGTTTACACAGTCCTGGTGTGCGCTGCTGGCTTCTGCTGGGGCCCTGGGGCTTTCCAGCACAGCCAGGTCCAACAGCCTGTTCAGGCGTTCATTCCCCGCAAAGATTTGAGCTGTAAAATGCTGTGAGGGCACATGCCCAGGGGCTTTTCATCCACTGAGTTCCCTCTTTGAAAGCCTTCTAAGTAACCTTTGTGACTTGTCTCCAGAAAAGAATTTCCATTGTTGGAGTGACATTGACTCAGCCCCCACATCCTCCCATCCTCATGGTTTGGCAAGTCTGACCTATTCTGGGGGGCACTGGCTAAATGTTGGTTCAAGAGGGCCTCTGTTTACTTTTATATGCAAAAGAATATTTTATGTGGGAATTTGGTGTTGTCTTTTTGGGTCCTTCATTTATTTTTGACACATTACATTCAGGTAGAAAGGTACCTTCTTACATGTCTATGATGTGCATGTTTCTGTATATAAATGTAATCGTATGTAGACAAGTCTTTCTACTAAAGACAATCAAGAAGACTCACCTGTCTTTTCAAACGTCCTAGGCATCTGCACAGAGCTTCAGCACAGTGGCCTCCAGGAGAAGAGGGTGGAGGCTTTATTATACTCGTTCTGGAATAATTCAATTTACCAGTCACAGGGTGTTTAGACTAAGTGTGCTTTTTTCCACATTCTACTTTTGAAAAGTCTCAAACCTTAGAGAATTTGAAGATCCAATTTGGACAAATTTTTTAAAAATTATATTACTGACATAAGTTTTATAGCATTGTGTAAATTTCGGGTGTACTTTATTACATATCAGTTTCTGTATAGACTGCATTGTGTTTACCATCAATAGTCTAGTTGCTAGCCATCACCATACATTTGTGCCGCTCTGACCCTTTTGCCTTCCCCCACCCTCTTCCCGTCTGGTAACCGCTGTTCTGTTCTCCCTATCTGTGTGTTTATCTTCCACACGTGAGTTAAAGCATATGGTGTTTGTCTTTTTTTTTTTCAAAGATTAGCACCTGAGCTAACATTTGTTGCCAATATGTTTTTTTCTTCTTCTTCCTGAAGACCCCAGTACATGGTTGTATATTCTAGTTGTAGGTCCTTCTGGTTCTGCTGTGTGGGATGCTGCCTCAGTGTGGCCTGATGAGCAGTGCTAGGTCTGCACCCAGGATCCAAACTCGCGAACCCCAGGCCACCAAAGCAGAGTGCGTGAGCTTAACCACTCACCCGTGGGGCCCGCCCCAGTGTTTGTCTTTCTCTGGCTTATTTTGCCTGGCACGATATTCTCAGAGTCCATCCGTGTTGTGAGAAATGACACTATTTTGTGGCTTTTTGATGGCTGAGGAGTATTTTATTATATATATATCAAATATTTATTCATCCATGGCTGGACACTTGGGTTTTTTCCAAGTCTTGGCTATTGTGAATAATGCTGCAGTGAATATAGGGGTGCATAAGTCTCTTTGAATTATTGATTTCATCTTCTGGTTTTTTTTTTTTTTTTTGAGGAGGATTAGCCCTGAGGTAGCATCTACTGCCACTCCCCCTTTGTTTTTGCTGAGGAAGATTGGCCCTGATCTAACATCTGTGCCCATCTTCCTCTACTTTGTATGTTGGACTACTGCCACAGCATGGCTTGGTAAGTTGTGGGTAGGTCCATGACCGGGATCAGAACCGGCGGACCCTGGGCTGCTGAAACAGCGTGCAAACTTAACCGCTCTGCCACCAGGCCAGCCTCTTGTTGCATTTTTAAATAGGATTGTACTCTTTTCTTTCTGGTAGTTTGTTGTTAGTATATAAAAATGCAGCTGATTTTTATATGTTGATCTTGTATCCTGCAACTTTGCTGTAGTTGATTATTTCTAATAGTTTTCTCTTGGATCCTTTAGGGGCTTCTATAAATAGAATCATGTTATCCACAAATGGTGAGAGTTTTACTTCCTTTCCAATTTCGGTGACTTTTATTGTTTCTTGCCTGTTTGTTCTGGCAAAAACTTCCAGTGCTATGTTGAAGATGAGTGGTGACAGTGGGCACCCTTGTCTTCTTCCTGTTCTCAGAGGAATGGCTTTCAGATTTTCACTATTAAGTATGATGCTGGCTGCGGGTTTCTCATATATGGCCTTTAACGTGTGGAGGTGATTTCCTCCCATACCCATTTTATTGAGAGTTTTTATTATAAATAGATGTTGTCAGATGTTTTCTGTGCATCTATTGAGGTGATCATGTGATTTTTATTCCTCATTTTGTTAATGTGCTGTATCACATTGATTGATTTTTGGGTGTTGAACCATCCCTGCATCCCCAGAGTAAATCCCACTTGCTCGTGGTGTATGATCCTCTTAATCTATTGCTGTATTCGTTTTGCTAATATTTTGTTGAAGATTTTTGCATGTATGTTCATCAGCGATATTGGCCTGTAATTTCCTTTTTTGTAGTGTTCTTGGCTGGTTTTGTTTTCAGAGTAATGTTGGCCTCACAGAATGAGATAAGGAGGCAGCCTATTGTCTTCCAAGTTTTGGAATAGTTTGAGAAGCACAGGTATTAAATCTTCAATGAACGTTTCATAGAATTCACCACAAAAGCCATCTAGTCCTGGACTTTTGTTTTGGTGGAGGATTTTGATTACTGTTTCAATCTCTTTGCTTGTGATACGTTCATTCACATTCTCTGTTTCTTCTTAATTCAGTTTTGGTGGGTTGTATGCTTCTAAGAATTTATCCATTTCTGCTAGGTTATCCAATTTGTTGCCATCCTGCTTTTCATAGCATTCTCTTAAAATCTTTTATACATCTGTATTTTCCCTTGTAATTTCTCCTTTCTTTTCTAATTTTGTTTATTTGAGTCTTTTTTTCTTAGCAAGTTTGGCTAATGGCTTGTCAATTTTGTTTGTCTTCTTAGAGAGCCAGCTCTTAATTTCATTGATCCTTTCTTTCTTTCTTTCTTTCTTTTTTTTTTTTTTTGAGGAAGATTAGCCTTGAGCTAACATCTGCTGCCAACCCTCCTCTCCTTGCTGAGGAAGACTGGCCCTGAGCTAACATCCATGCCCATCTTCCTCTACTTTGTATGTGGGACACCTGCCACAGCATGGCTTGACGAGCAGGGTGTAGGTCAGCACCCAGGATCCAAACTGGTGAACATCAAAGCAGAACATGCAAGCTTAACCGCTGTGCCACCAGGCCAGCCCCTCTGTTGTTTTTTTAGTCTATATTTCAGCTATGATTTTTATTATTTCCCTGTTTTATTGACTTTGGAATTTGTTTGTTCTTCTTTTTCTAGTTCTTTTAGTTATAGTTCATTTATTTGAGATTTTTCTTGTTTATCGAGATAGGCTTGTTTGGGTATGATTTCCCTCTTTGTACTGCTTTTCCTGAATCTCACAAGAATTGGTATGTTGTGTTTTCATTTTCATTTGTCTCCAGGTATTTTTTCTTTCTCCTTTGATTTCTTCATTGATCCAGTGGTTGTTCAGTAGCATGTTGTTTAATCTCCACATATTTGTGACTTTCCTAGTTTTTTTTCTTGTAGTTATTTCTAGTTTCATAGCATTGTGGTTAGAAAGATGCTTGATATGATTAAAATCTTTGTAAATTATTGAGGCTTGCCTTATTTCCCAACATACAGTCTATTGTTAAGAGTGTTCCATATGCACTTCAGAAGAATGTGTATTCTGCTGTTTTGGGATGGAATGTTCTCTATATATGTCTTAAGCCTATCTGTTCTAGAGTTTCATTTAAGGCCAGTTTCCTTGTTCACTTTCTGTCTGGATGATCTATCCATTGACATAAGTACAGTGTTGAGGTCCCATGCTATTATTGTGTTGGTATCAGTTTCTTCATTTAGTTCTGTTAATAGTGGCTTTATATACCTTGGTGCTCCTGTATTAGGTGCATATATATTAATCAGTGTTATGACTTCTTACTGGAATGTCCCTTTCATCATTATGTAACTCCCATCTTTATTTCTCATTATCTTTTTTATGTTGAAGTCTGCTTTGTCTGATGTGAGTATGACTACACCTGCCTTCTTTTCCTTGCCATTGTGTTGCAGTGTCACCTCCCATCCCTTCACTCTGAGCCTGTGTTTGTCTTTAGAGCTGAGATGTGTTTCCTGGAGGCAGAATGACATTGGGTCTTGTTTTTCCATCCTTCCAGCCACTCTGTGTCTTTTGCTTGGTGAATTCAATCCATTTACATTTAGTGATTATTAATATATGAGGGCTTACTACTGTCGTTTTATTTCTGTGTTTCTTGTTGTTGTATATTTCCATTGTTTCTTTTCCCTTGTATTTCTGGCTGCTATTTCAGTTTGATGGTTTTCTCAGTTTTCTTTTTACTTACGATTTGTGACTGTGCTCTGATGTTTTGTGCTTACCATGAGGTTTGTATAAAAGATCTCATGGGTGAGATACTCCATTTTCTGATAGCTTTTTATCTCCATTAGCCTAAGTAGGTTCCATCCCTTTCATCTTCTCCTTCCATGTTTTTGTTGTCATAAGTTATCCTTTTGTGAGTTGGTGGTTAAATTGAAGTGTTTATACTTATTTTGGATTCTTTCTCTCCCTTTATCTTTCATGTCATAATTGTTTGTTAACCTGTTCTGATGGAGAGCTGCAATTTTCCTATTTTGTCTTTCTATTTCTCCCCTTCCTCAAATATTTGTAAACTTTTGTCCTTTTCTTTAAGGTCAGAGGCCTCACTTCATAATTTATTGTAAGACACGTCTAGTGGTAATGAACTCCCTCAGCTTCTGTTTATCTGGGAAAGCTTTTATTTCTCCATCATATCTGAAGGATAATTTCAATGGATCAAGTATTTTTGGCTGATAGTTTTTGGCTTTCACTATTTTGAAAATATCATTCCATTCTCTCCTAGCCTGTAAGGTTTGTGCTGAGAAATCCACTAAAAGCTCGATGGGAGTTCCTTTGTATGTTATTTTCTTCTCTCTTGCTGCTGTTAATCTTTCTTTTTGTTATTGAGTTTTGACTGTTTTAATATTATATGTCTTAGAGAAGGTCTTTTTCTATTGATGTAATTAGCACTTCTCTTGTCTTCATGTACTTGTATATCCAGTTCCTTCCCCAGGTTTGAGAAGTTCTCAGCTATTTTTCCTTTGAGCAAACTCTGCTCCTTTCTCTCTCCCTTCTTCCTCTGGGATACCTATAATCTTTATGTTACTATTCCTAATTGAATGGATATTTCTCAAATAATTTCTTCATTTTTAAAAAATCTTAGTTTTCTCTCATCCTCCATCTGAAGCAGTTCTAGATTTCTGTCTTTGAGGTTACTAATCCTCTCCTCAATAAGGCCTGCTCTATTCTTTATGCTTTCTAAATTTTCATCTCATTTATTGTGTTCTTAATATTCAGAATTTCTGTTTGTTTATTTGTTTTAGGGCTTCATTCTCTTTGTTTTAATTATTCCTTCTGTTCTTTAATTTTATTCCTCAGCTCATTGAGCTGTCTGAGTTTTCTTGTAAGTCACCGAGTTGTTTTATGAGAGCTATTTTGAATTCTCTGTCATTTAGATTGTAATCTTCTGTGACTTCAGGTTTGGTTTCTGGAGATTTGTCATTTTCCTTCTGTTTTGAAGTGTTATTGTATTTCATCATGGTGTTTGATGAATTGCTCCTCTGCTGGCACATTTGTGGTGGTAATCACCTTTTCTTATATGAGTACAGCTTTGGTTACTTTCCTTCAGGTCACCTGGGTCTCATGTTCTTCCAGTTGGTGTCTGCAGGCTGAGATGTTGCTGTCCCATGCACCACCTTCACTACTGTTTCCGAGTTTTCTTGTGAAGCCAGCTACACCACCGCAGGGTGTCCTGGGTTCACGGGTCTCATTGTTGCTTGCAGTGGGCTGGGAATCCAGGGACTTGTGTACAGCCCCCAGTGGTGGTGGAGCTAGTGTCATGGTTGCCACCACTGGGGAATGTGTCACTCGCTCTGCTGTGGTTTCTGTTGCTTCTGGTTGCAGATTCAATCTGCCACCGCAGTGGCATCAGAGACTGCTTTTTATGTTCCTGCCTCGTCTGCTCTTAGGTGTGCCAGTTGAACCACTCTGATTTTTTTGCAGGCCAGGCTGCAGTCACTGGCAGGTCACTTTCGCATGGGCTGGATCACCTACTCTTGGGTCACATTCCCAAAGGTGAGGATGCTTCAGTGGGTGGTTTGCACTCATGGGGGCAGCACCACCTCTCAGGCATGGTGCCTTCACATTGGCTGAGCCACTGCCACTCAGCAGGCAGTGTTTAGGTGCTTGAGGCTGGACGTGACTACACTCACAGTGTTGCTGTAAGTGTGTGAGGGTCCATAACCTGGATCACTGCTGCTGGAGAGGGAAATGGGGCCGTTCCCCTATTTCTACTGCTTCTAGGCCACTCACCTTTGGATGTATAGATGCACAGATCTCTTAAGCATCTTGTTGTGCTGTGTAAGGAATCCAATGGTTATTGGATGTCCATTTAGTTTAACATAGGTGGGCGAGAGAGAGGGAACAGCTCACTTCACCATGATGCTGATGTCACTCTAATATAACAATTTAATATCAGCAATAAACCCCAAGCACTTTGAGGTCCTTCTATTTATGAGCAGGTATGTCTGATAAGGTCTCTCCCAGAGGCACTGTCAGCCAAACCGGATGAGAATTTCTTTTACTGCAGATCTCTGCTTTGAGAGGCTACATTAATTAAAACTAATAATAATCCCTCATTCACTTTTTTCTTGTAAAATATAAATAACCTAAAATTAGCTGTTTTAAGTGTACCATTCAGTGGCATGTGCACTCACATGATTGTGTGACCATCACCCCATCCAGCGCCAGAACTTTTTCATCTTCTCAAACTGGAACCATACCCATTAAACTCTAATGCCCCATTTCCCCCTCCTCTCAATCCCATGAAACCTGCATTAATCTCAGTTCTCTAGGTTCCTCAGATAAGCAGAACTTACAGTAGTTGTCATTTTGTGTCTGGCTTATTTCATTTAGTATCATGTCTTCAAAGTTCATCCATGCTATAGCATGTGCCAGAATTTCCTGCCTTTTCAAGGCTTAGTAATACTCTATTCTATTCTACATATGTATCACATTCATAAGTCAACGGATGCCTGGGTTGTTTCCACTTTTGGGCTATTGTGTCTAATGCTGCAATGAACATGAGTATACAAATGTGTATTCAAGTCCCTGCGTTCAATTCTTTCGGGCGTTTTACCAGAAATGGCGTTGCTGCCTCATATGGTAATTCTGATTCTATCCCCATTCACTTATAAAGTCCTTTCATATCTTGACAGGTGTTTATTTCCTAGATATTTTTAAAAATTGACAAAAAGATTTTATTTTAAATTGTGGAAGACCATATAAGATATACCATCTTAATTGTTCTAAGTGTACAATTCACTAGTGTTAAGTATATGCACTTTGTTGTGCAATAGATGTCAGGAACCTTTTCAACTTCAAAAGTGCAACTCTGTCTCTAATATACAATGTATCCCTCTTCACCTCTCCTTACAGGCCCTGGCAACCTCAGTTCTACTTTTTCTCTCTACACTTTGTCTCTACACGTTTGATTAATGTAGGGATCTCATAGAAGTGAAATGATGCAGTATTTGTGTTTTCATTAAAGGTTTTTTGTGATATGAAAAGTCCCAGCTTTTGTGTCTAAATGAAGTATTAACAATCATAGCCCCAGTGTACTTTAAATTTCTTTCATTTTCCCCCTCCCTTGCCCCTAGTTTGATATTTATATAGAGGCATCCTTTGGAGGTCACTGCAAAGTGTCAAGTGACTTAGGATTTAGTTCCAGTGGCCCGTATTTTAATTCACTTGGTGAACATGGGCACACACTTGATCGGTGTGTGTGTATTTCCTCATCCATAAAGGGGAAAAATAAAAGTCCTTTCCCTCACTGGGAGGAGGAGCCCTTCCCAACACTTTCACATCAGGAACACCTGCCTGGTCCCACCCTTGGTCCTGGCTGTGCCTTGCCCCTTGGAGATGTCCCCACCCCTCTGCTGCAGATGCTTGGAATTTTCTTCTGGCTTAGGAAGGTCACGGTTCCCATTTCTTCCTTGCTTCACTCACCCCTCCGTGCCCTGTGTTCTTGGAGCCCCTCCGATCATCACCAGAAATAGAAGAGCGTGCCTTCAGCCAGCTCATCTCTCTTGGCTGCTCCTTCTCTGTCTGGTCTGGAGATCCTGGGCTTGGGTGAACCTAACAGGACCAGGAGGATCAGAGCGGTCAAAGGGAAAGTACCTGTGTTCTGCGTGGACACCAGACAGCTCCAGAGGTATCACTCTACTTCCTGCTGGGCTGGGCTCTTCACCTCCCACTGTGGTGTGTATTCTGCCAGCTGCCCACCTGGCATCTCCTCCCACTGCCATTTTTGCTCTGTGACCCCCACCTGCTCTCCCTGCTTGGCCCACAGCCTCTCTCTGAAGTGGCAAGGGATGGGGGGCCCACCCCGAGCATCTGTGCCAGGCAGGAGATGCATCGGGCTGTGCAGTCAGCTAGTGTCCATGAGGCCTTTTCATCCACTGTGCTCCACCTTCTAAAATGCCTCCTAAGCAACATTTGTTGCACCATCTCCATAAGGAAAAGCATCTCAGTCCCTCACCAACCTGGGCATTCTGGCAGTGTGGGTGAGCTCTGCATGAATTTGTTCCAGTTGTGGGCATCAGTTATTTATGTTTGCTTCAATATATTCAGGTGGGAAGATAAAGAGCATTCGTAGGGAGGATCTGAGATCATTAAATGCATGAGTGAAAGAATGCCTATAATTACGAAATTTATTACCACAGAAAAGCTGGGTACCGCTTCCACCTCATCTCGCCTGACCCCGAGAGCCCTGTCAATTTCCCAGAACTTCAAAATATAGGAGTCTTTTAAAAGAGATGATGTAAGTCTTTTTTTTTTTTTGGAGGAAGATTAGCCCTGAGCTTACATCTGCTGCCAATCCTCCTCCTTTGTGCTGAGGAAGACTGGCCCTGAGCCAACACCTGTGCCCATCTTCCTCTACTTTATATGTGGGATGCCTGGCACATCTCGGCTTGACAAGCGGTGTGTAGGTTGGCACCTGGGATCCGAACCAGTGAATCCCAGGCCGCCAAAGCAAAACATGCGAACTTAACCACTGTGCCACCGGGCTGGCCCCAATGTAAGCTTCTTTTTGTTAGTAGCAGCAACTGCAATTGAATTTACCATAATTTAGGGAGAATAATTAGTAAACAGGAGGGTAAACCTTGCCCTATGGGAATATCCTGTTTCCTGACATTTTTTAATTTTCATGATATTTTCCTGAATCACATATTATATTGAGTGTTACCAAATGGTCGTCTTATGGTTCATTCATTCTTAGCAGTTTTTTATCCTCTTTTATCTTTTTTCCTACCTTGTGATTATTACTATATACTCATGCATTCTGTCTCAATGTACTACAGTCAATATATTATCATTCTTTTTGATAGTTCGAGTTTATCTGGGGGTGGCTCCTTTAAGCTCCCTCCATTAGACACACCCCCATTGACGTCTAAGTACTTTATTGCCTTCTGACTGAGAAGGTGTTGTAGGTTCACTTTGTACATTCCTGCCCCACGTGTGGAATCAGACATTTCTCCCAAAGAGCCTGGTTCTTTTTAGAAATGAACATCAGTTTGTTCCCTGTGCTAAAATCTAGTTCAAGGGCTTCAGGGCCCTTCCAGCACTAGAAAACTTTTTTTAAATTCTAAGTTTGTATGCATATTAACAACGCAAAGCTAATATTTCGTTTTCTCTCCAACCGTCTCAGATTTTAAATTTATGTTTCTCTCTAAGTCTTGGCTCCTGATAACAGTAGTCTCTTTCTTATTTCCTTTATCCTACATGACACACACAAATATGCAGTATTGCAATTCTAATGTCACCAAAGTTCCATGTTTCTTAGTAGTTTTTTTTGTACTTATTATATATTCTTTTTGTTCTTGTTTCCAATTTTGAAATTGTTTCACTTCTTGAGCACATAAAACAGTTATTTGGTTCAAAAGTCAAAGCAATATGAGAAAGTATACTCAGAAGTTTTCCATGCATCTCACTTCCATTTCATTAACATCATTCTAGTGTGTTTTTTACTTTCCCAAACAAGAAATACATGTGTGTCTATGTGTTCCAATGCACATTTGTGCGTGTTCTTATTTGCCTACAATCTTACTCAAACACTCAATGATCTGCACTTACTATTTTCACTTAAAAATAGATGCTGGAAATCACTCACCTCACTTCACAGATATCTTTCTTTTTTTCCATTAGTTTCCCATTCATACCTATATCATATTTAATGAGATATCCATGAATAAAATTTGACTTGTTTCCTATTTTTTGTTGTTAGAAATCTTGCCAGATACCCTCCACTTAATTTGTATCATTTTGTAATTTCAGAGTGCATTTTTTAAAGCAAAGTTAAAAGTCATTTTGCAGAAAAATAAGCAATGTTTTTGTTTTCATTGCAAAGCACTTGTTTTCCCTCCACCTGCCCTTGAAATCATCCCAGCCCTGTTCTTAGAGTAAGTATATTCCTGAAAATTCAGATTTATATTGTGTCAAGAACACCTACTTAGTTATCTAGGTATATTTTAACAATCTTGAGAAGGGCATTTGTTGCCCATCAGTCCACAATCTCCAGGTGTCTTTGGTGAGTGCCCTGCAGTGATCTTGACATCAAGGAAAGGAGTATCGGGGAGAGTTACCATCAGCCTCAGAGGATGTCAGGATTTGTTTTATGGTGAGTCATAGGTGATGCTCCTTTTTAGATGCCCCTTCAGGTCAGCCCTGCCCAATATGGTACCCAATGGTCTAGGACTGAGCAGCAATGTTCTGGTGCTTTTAGGAGAAACTGAAGTCAGCCTAAGAAGGCTGTGTGATAAATCAGCTGCTCCTACACGTCCACTGGGGAAAGGTGCTGCGTAATCATCGGGGGTAGATAAAGAGTCCCATTTCTCAGGGCTGAAGTTTCCTTCTGTGTAAAGTAAGACTATCACCTTTTTCTCTTGGACAGCATACTTCATGATCCCTTTTCTTCCTCTAGTGACAGGTGACTCCTCTGGCATTTGATGGCAGTAGTGTGTATTTGTGTGAGTTTGCCTGAGTGTGAAGGGACATTCAGGAATTTCAAATGGTGATGGAATGATTTTCCATGAGGTTAATGTGGGAATTACAGTCAGCTCTGGATCCTCATTCATTCTTTCTTTCCTAAATTTCTTACTCGGGACTTTTTGGCCTTCCTGAGCGAAAGACAGAGGATGAAAGAATGGTGGCTGACTAGCTGACAGATGCTCATTAGGTAAATACAAAGCTTATCCTAAGGAATGAGATACCTGCATCTACCAGGTAGACACATTTTCTTGTGTATAGACCTGTCTCTAAAGCTTCTGAACCAAATAAGGCCCCATTCAATTAAGACCCCAGTAGAGTTTCCCCACATAGTTGAGCCTCAAATATTGGTGAGGGATTATCCTGAAAATCAGGCCAGTAGTTCAGTAATTCCTAATGAATCTTGACCCTCGTGGTGTCAGCTGCATGCTTCTTATTTTGCCAAGTGCTCTCACAGCAGGTAAGGAAGATGAATGTGCCCTTACTCAAAGAATTTGTTCATTCATCAGCATTTATCACAGTGCAATACGCACAAGAGTTTTCAGTGATAGAAGTAAAATGAGATCTCCTGGTCTGGTTGTAGTGAGATAAGTTCATGTGTAAGAGGTGCAATTAAAGCCTTGTGACTGATGGAGATAAACAGTGAAGAGTGTAGACAGGGTGAAGAGTACCTAGGACCACTGAACCCTGGGGGAGATAATGGGAGATCTGAGAACCCTGTATTGGTTTAGCGTCTCCTGTCCTCATTCTCCAGTGAGCATTGGTGGAGGTGTTACTTGCATAAGTCAGCCTCAGTGATGGTAGATGATGTGGCTGGGGACTTCATCCAGGGGGAGTGGAGTTTACGGGCCCTCTCTCAGAGACACCTATACAGAGATGTGATGCTGGAGAACTACAAGAACCTGGCCACAACAGGTAAATCTGCCATCACTATTTATACCCTATTATGGATCAGATATATATTATGTTCTTACTGTGTTCCAGAATTGCTGATTCAAATCTGAATACAATGAGAAAGAACAGAAACATACTCCCCACACTCATGGGTTTGAATCTACTGTTGTTATACTCAAAATGTGTGGCCCCAGGACCAACAGCATCACTGTCACTCTGTTAGAAATGTACATTTTTAGACTTCACCTTTGACATAGTGAATCAGAGAGCTGTGGTTTTTGTCTCATCTTCTGTGTTTTACAAAGCCGTCTACATGATTGTGATGCACTATAATGTTCGAGAACCAACACTCTAGTGGTTTCCTCATCAGAAGACAGATCTCTGTGTTGCACTTTCTTTGTTTGTCTAAATCAAACCCTTGGGGCTTTGTAAATTTGTGCGTAATCCAGAGTGTGGATTTCAACGGTCAAAGAGAACCAGTTTGGGGAGTACAGAGAGGTAGGATGTTTGCCTTTTCAGTCCTTTTGAAATAAACTTACTGCTTCATTAGATATATAGTGCCTGATTTGTGGGAAGGTTTGTCATCTCTTGCATGAGCCTCTTCCATCAGTGTATCTTCCTCTGTGGACATGGTGTCACCCGTTGAAACCGAATCTTCTCTCTTGGTTGGAACAAGAAGAATTGAGGACAGTGGAAGGACGTGTTCTCCAAGGTGAGTGTTTGTAAGATAAAACCATAGACAGTGAGAAGTTCAGTATATTTGGAACTATAAGGAAGAAAATTTTTAAGATGCACTCTTTTCTCAGAAGGCTGAGGCCATTGGTGTCTGACGTTTTGGGACATCTTCAACTTCCCTTACTCTTGTTTTATATGTCCTGAAACTTTCCAATGATCACAAAATGTCCTTTGTTTTTTTCTTTTTTAAATTTATCATTTCGATATCAGCTCCTGGTCTAGACTTTCATATTAACATCCTTGATATTTTCTTTTATTCATGATCACTTTTCATTTTTGTATAATAATTTTGTCATAAAAAGTGTTAAAATGTAGACCCCTTGTCTTTATCATTGCTACATTTTTGATATAACCATAGTACTCAAGTCTATATTTCCCTTTTTTTAGTATATTTAATTTGAAAAATAACATAAGTGAGCCTGATCATTTTGAACTTTTTATCATAACATTTTTTTCTAAGATCTAAATTTGTTCATTTGTTTTATCACAGAATGAGATATGGGCTTCAGTGAAAGAATGAGCACATCAGGAAGATGTTGCAGGGGGAACCGTCTCCCAAATAGGATACAAATGGAAAAATGTTTGTTCGTTTGATTGAAATAAGCATTTCAATCCAGAAATTATATTGTCATTAATAATTATTAACAAATCTAAATAATTATTGGGAACAAGTAAACTAAATAGATAGGAAAAAGATAAAAGTGTTGGGTGAACTTTTTAACAATAGTTATGTTATGGTATATGTACTTAAAATAACTTGAAAACCTTTTGGTAACTTGTAACCTAAGAGTTTTGCTAAATTAAATGATAAAATTTATTGAGTATCTAGGTCATTTCCACCTAAGATAAAATATTAGATATTAATTACTAAACATAGACTTATATACCTTTGGCTTCTAATTACAGAGAAACTCAAAAATACTTGGGTTTATTGATAAACTTGTGTTGTGTTGCACTGAGACTTTTGATGAATACACACATGTTTCTAGTCAGTCCTTGTTGATCTGCCACTCCACAGAATGCCAATGTAAAAAGTTAAGGAAAGTAGGATGTATGTTTTCAGTAAAGAAGGTGTAAGAAGGGGAGATGTTCCCTTTGTTTTGTTAAGAAAAATAAATTTGTCCTAGAGTACTAGGAAGGAGGGAAGTCACGGGACAAATTCTAAATGTAAAAGGAAAGTTATAAAATTTTTGTGAAAGAGGAATGCTGAGGAAAGAGTTTTGTGTATTAATTAAATTTAATTAAGCGAATGAGTTTCAATATCAGATGTAAGCTGGTGCAGAATTAGAATTTGTTTTCCTTTCATTTAAAAGAATAATTTCCTTGGACTTTTAGTCTGCTTTTGATAAAGACATTATGAAAGGTTTACTTCATTACCTTTAAGTAGCCTGCCAGAAGACTAAGGATTTTATATTTTATCAAAATACATTTCCTGTATTGTCTTTATCAGGTCTTTAATCACAGGAGCTAAGGTTTCTCTTACAGCTCTTTAATATTCTGTATTTGCTTGAAAATCTTTAATACTCACCATGCTTAATTGGATAACTAAGCATTGTTTCACAGTGACCTATGATCTTGTTTGGCCAAGAGTTTTTAAACTTTCTGATATTTTTGACAAGCTCTCCCCAAATTCAAACCCTACATGAAGTCTTGCTTTTGATCTAAAAAATAACTTTGAGAATTTCCAGCAGCCCTCTGGGACTTCTCAGAGAATTTGTTGTCTTCCTATTAATAAAGAATACTGGGGCTGGCCCAGTGGTGCAGCGGTTAAGTTCGCATGTTCCACTTCAGTAGCCCAGGGTTCACTGGTTCGGATCCCAGGTGTGGACATGGCACCACTTGGCAAGCCATGCTGTGGTAGGCATCCCGCATATAAAGTAGAGGAAGATGGGCATGGATGTTAGCTCAGGGCCAGTCTTCCTCAGCAAAAAGAGGAGGATTGGCAGCAGACGTTAGCTCAGGGCTAATCTTCCTCAAAAAAAAAAAAAAAAAAAAACACAAAAGAAGAAGGAATACTAAACTAATTAGGTTTATTTGTTATGTTAAATTCCATGGGAAGTATTGTCAAGTAAATGATGATAAATCTTCTTAGGTTATGTTGAATGAGTGAATATTATTCATTATCTTAACCCTACTACCTTGCTTTCAACAGGTAGGAGGAAAATGACCATGACTGCATTTTATTATCTAATATGGTTTACAGATGGGTCTTACTTAAATGATGAGCAAGGACATTATCACGTTGAATGTGCTGTCCAGCCTTGAGAATGCCTGCTGCTTCCTACTAACTCTCCTAACTCAGTAAAAGATTTCCTTCTACAGGCTTGAGAAGTCACTGCAGAAGAAGAGAAACAAACATGGCAAAGAAAAGGGGGAATTTTTGACACCACCATGCGGATGTAGCTTGGTCCTGATAAAAAAGAAAAAAAAAATCCATAGTGTCTATTGTACACACTTGCCATTGCTCCAGCATATACATAAGTTAACCCATTGAGCACTTGAGAAGATGAGTTTATGGAGAAAAGAATACTTTTGGAAACTTTCTCCCACAGTAGCTCATAAAGCTTATGCTCATTTTGCTGTATGTGCAAAATATAATCCTGAGAAACCACTTCACAGGTCACAAAGCCACTTTCCCCTTCCTAAGAGACCCCTTGAGGTATGGCGGTTGGACTTTGTTCAATTGCCACCGTCTCAAGGATATAATTGTATCTTGGTAATCTGTGTGTTCTCACATTGGGTTGAGGTCATTCCTTGCAGAAGAGCAATGGCTTTAGCAGTAGATGAATTATTGTTGGAAAGGATAATTCCTGTTTGGGAATTCCTGTTGAGTTACACAGTAACCAGGAAACTCATTCCACCAGGCAAATAATTAAGTCTGTTTGTGATGTTTGGCCAGTAATGCAACATTTTAACTAACTAACGGCACAATCAAAACTCAGTTGGCAAAGCTTTCAGAAGCATTTAATCTCTTATGGCCAAAAGCTCTTCTGCTAGTGCTCTTCAATCTTATATGTAAAGCATTTTGGAAAGATTGGCTGTCTCCTTTTGAAATAATAACAAATGACCTATGCAATTATATGAAGGGGAATATATGAACCAACTTTGCTTAAATGAGAAACCTTACATTATTCTCAAGGTCTCATTCAGACACTTAAGTAAAAAAGAAATGTTGGATAGCAAGCTCCCAGGAGATGAAGACCTTAAGCATCATGGACTACAACCTGAGATTTCGTTTATTGGAAAAGACACCAGATAAAAGACTCTTTGCAGCCCCATTGGAAAGGACCATACCAGGTACTCTTAACCAATTCATGCACTGCAAAATCAAAAGGCATAGACTCTTGGATTCACATTTCTCATCTCAAAAGCCTTCTCCACCTGAAGCCTGCGTGGGTTTCAGTTCCTATTTCTGATACCCAACTTCGACTGACCAAGAGAAATATCTCGAAACCAGGATGAGAAGAAGATAGCATCTCTTACAGACAGCTGTCTCAAGGCTCCAGACCAGGCCCATATTCCCAACCTAATATCTCCTCATGTATACCTTCGTCATGCTTAAACCATATAACCACTTTGCAATTGTTCCTTTTAAGGTTTCCAGAAGTGACTGTTTTGAAAGAGACTGGTCTCAAAGGCCAGGCAATGATTGAGTGGCTCCTAATGGAACTCAGTGATTATGTTGAACAAACCTCTGGCCTTGGCGAGCACCGAGATGGGGAGCACACTGCACCCTGGGCTTCTCTTGGGTGCAGGGAAGGATTCACCCTGAGCTAACACCTGTTGCTAATCTTTCTCTCCTTAAGGCCGGATAGGCTCATTCAGTATTCCACTCATACGACCACAAGTAGTTATATTTGTTTCTTCCTTGGGGCTAGAAGATGTCATATAACATACAGAAGCCCTGACTAAATTTACTCAAAAAGACCTTGACCTTAGTCAAGGAAGAATAGCCTTATTGAATACTCAAATGTCTTTAATGAGGAAGGCTGTCCTTTAAAATAGAATAGACTTAGGTATTCTAACTGTATCCCAAGGTGGTACACATGTAATCATTCAAACTCAATGCTGTGTTTTTATACCCGATTCATCTTCCAATGTGCCATCTCTGCTAAAGCACATGAAAAAGCAGGTGAATGCCCTTAAGCATAAGGAGTCATGTAAAAGCACATGTACAATGTTTGTGTGACAATCTAAAATTCATTGAAAAATTATATAATCTATCAAATGCTTCCTCTGATAACATACATTTCTGTGCTTGTTAACTGTATCCCCTAACATGGACAACTGGGCAAATTAATGCATAACTCTATAAATTAACTAAAACAATTGAATTTACATCATCATGGGTGAATGTCATGTATGTAAATTAACCTCAATGAAAATCTTCAAAAGATAAATGTCTACAGAGATTTTCCTGGAATTACTCAAGGTGAGTTGAAAACCTTAACCTTTGTTTTCCACAGGATCCATTACACGTCAATTTTATTATGCTCACCCCTCTATATTGCAATCATTTGTACCTCTCTTGTCCCCTCCTCAATTTTTACACAGTAGAAAACAAATACACTTTGGGTCAAACTTAATGGGATCAAAGTGAATTGAGGCCATATCAAAAAAATCCTTTCATCTTTAGCAAATTATAACTTTTGAGTAATTTTTCAGTTCTTACTATGTCTCTAATAATTACTTTCTTTTTTTCTCTCAAAGTCCAAAGTATTTTCATGATATTGTCTTGAGACATCAAGTCTTTATTACCTGTGTTGATTTAGGTTCCCACAGAAGCAGACACTGAGCCAAGGATTCATGTACAATCACTTTATTGGAAGGAGCAGTGAATGGATGGGAGAGAGGACAGGTGGACACAGGGAAGAAAATACACCCAATAAAGCTTGAATTAAGTCAGCTACCACAGGAAATGAGCAGAGTTTTCATCCTGTGGGGAAATTCTGGAGAATTATACAAAATCCAAACCTCAAAATTATCCCAGCTAAAGTGTGAAGGATATGGCACAACCCACATGTCTCCTTCAAGGGATGTATCTGATGGGGCGTAATTGCCTGCCACTTATGCCATCATGTATTGGGCAAAGTAGGTTCCAGTTGCTGCTGGTCATTGGCAGTCATGCATTGGAGATGGTGAGAGGATCCCAGGAAATGTCAGAGGAATGTTCACAGCATCTACTTCTCCATCTTTCCCTGTAGACTCAATTCTATCATCATTCTTCTGTAAAGGTGAGCTCAGTTCTCAACACTTTCTACATGTGTGTAACTATGATTCCTGATGGCAACTCCAGAGATTCCCAGAAAAAAATTAAACCATGTGAGAAAACAGCTCTGATTCTATTGTATTCATTTCTATGTGTTTTAGGATCTTAGATGGTGTATCTCAAAATTGCTGTGTTGGGGGAAAAAAAGGTCAAATGAAGGAAGGGAAGAAAGAAGGAGTGAAGGTAGGGTCACAAAGAATGAAGAAATATCTCAGAGTTATTCTAGTTGGGGTATTACTATGAATCACCTGAACAAACCAGTCCTTAAATCTATGTTCCTACTTTGAAGTTGAAAATCACATCACTGTTCTTAAGAAAAGTAGGATAGCAAAGCCAGTGTCAGCTAGCCAGGCCACAGTCCAACTCACTCTTAGTCTCTTCTTTTGAAAAGTGGGGTAAAGGTGGGAAAATATCTCACAGGAATGTTTTCAAGATGAAATAAAGTCATAGTTGTGAAGAAACAACCACAGTCCTCATGTGGTAAGCAGTGGAGATGACTGTATAATTTTTACTCCATTTGTTGTGGAAAACTAAGCCCACAACCAAATGAAGGTGAAGAACATCAACGTTTGAGAGGATATTCTGGAGGAAAACCACAACGGCACTTGACAGGATAAACGCTTTAAATCTAAATTTAGAAATATGAAGAATTGTGGCAAAAAAAAAAGCTGACCAAACTTGGAACTTTAATGGGCAGCATATAAGAAAGAAAAATCCAAAAGGAATTATTGAGGAGAATTGTTGGGGAGAAATTAGCACATCATACAAATAAAATTGAAGTCATAGGTGCTTCGGGAATTGAAGAAATCAAGCACTTGTTTTAGGGGAGAAAAAGAACCAAGAGATTTCAATTTGCAACATTTGCCTTTGGGGCCCACAAGGTCCACTTAGTTCTGAGGCCAGTAATGATCACAGACAAGAGGCTGCTTGGCTGAGGAGCCTTCCCAGGGCCCTCTTCACATCCCTGTTCCTCAGGCTGTAGATGAAGGGGTTCAGCATGGGGGTGACCACGGTGTACACCACTGAGGCGATTGAGGTTCTCTTGGAAGAATGGGTCACAGCAGAACTGAGGTAGACCCCCAGACCTGTCCCATAGAACAAGGAGACCACAGAGAGGTGAGACCCACAAGTAGAAAATGCTTTATACCTGCCCTCAGTGGAGGCCATCTTCATTAAGGATGAGACAATTTGAGAGTAGGAGAACAGGATCCCCGTCAGAGGAAACACACACAAAAGGGCCATGGCCACATATAAAGATATGTCATTGATGAAGGTGTCAGAGCAGGCTAATTTGAGAACCTGAGCCAGTTCACAGAAGAAATGTGGAATTTCAGTGCCTATACGGAAGGTCAGCCGCACCATCAGTAGAATATGAAGCAGGGAAATACAGAAAATAATGACCCAAGATATCAGAATCAAGAGGCCACAGAGGCGTGGGTTCATGATGACCGTGTAGTGCAGTGGGTGACAGATGGCCACAAACCGGTCATAGGCCATCACAGTCAGCAGGAAATTATCCATTCCACCAAAAACCATAAAAAAATACATCTGAGTGAGACATCCTCTGTAGGAGATGTTTTTGTTTTGTGTCTGGATGTTCACTAGCATCTTCAGAACAGTGGTGGAGATGAAGCAGATGTCCACAAAGGACAGGTTGGAGAGGAAAAAGTACATGGGGGTGTGGAGCTGGGAGTCAGAGCTGATGGCCAGGATGATGAGCAGGTTCCCGAGCACGGTGACCAGGTACATGGACAGGAACACACCGAAGAGCAGGGGCTGCAGTGCAGGATCCTCTGAGAGACCCAGGAGGAGGAATTCTGATATTTCTGTGTGGTTTCTTGATTCCATGTAGCTGGTGTGTCTTCTGCAAAAGGAGGCAAATGCAGTGTTCAAGGAATAGCCAACTGACAACTGAGCCAGTCAGCACCTCTTAGTTCCACCTTTACCTGGACAAACTTTGCCCTCAGTTGAGTCACTACAATATAAGTTATTCACTCAGTCAAGTGGTAGCCCATTTGCATTTTAAATGTGTGTAATCATTCAGACATCCTGTAATTTAGCAGAAATCTCTCTTTTTAATCTCCTACTCACTGATTCTACTTCTCTTATTCAAACCTATGGACATAAACCAATTTATTCTTTGATATGACTCTTTTAAAATAATTAAAGACATACTTTGGTAATCTCCATACTTCCATCATTCTAAAATCTATAAAATAATGATTAAGACATGAGTTTCCAGGGGCCAGCCTGGTGGTGTAGTGGTTGAATTTGTATGCTCTGCTTCAGCAGCCCTAGTTCATGGGTTCGGATCCTGGTCACAGACCTACACCACTCATCAAGCCATGCTGTGGCAGCAACCCACATACAAAATAGAGGAAGGTTGGCACAGATGTTATGTCAGGGCCACTCTTCCTCAAGCAAGAAGAGGAAGATTGGCAAAAGATATTGGCTCAGGGCCAATCTTCCTCACCCAAAAAAAGCAGACATGGTTTTCAACTCAAACAACTTTAGTTCTGTGAGTTGATGCTCCTATTGATGTCACAATTAACTCTCGTGTGTCTTATTGTTTTCTTTTAAAAATGTAGTTACTGCTGTTAGCTTCTTTGTGAGGTTTAGAAATGCCTTTGTGCATAGTAGCATCTCAATAAATAATAGCTATTATTAATCTGTTCCTTTTGTGACTATCATTTTTGATATATAACTCTCCCAAAGTACAAAACAGAGTTGTGATTTAGAAAATGGGATCTTGGGTTAGACTTCCTAAATAGAATTTAGCTGCTCCAACTTACTATCTGTGTGATCTTGAGTAAGTTATTTAATATCTCTTAGCTGTAGATCCCTCACCTTTACAATGGGAGTAGTAAATATGCCCTACATTGTGTGACTGATGAGTAAATTAGATGAGATGACGCATGTAATTTTTCTTGTGATTGCTGTGACATACAGTGGACACTTGATAAATGTCAGCTTCTGTTCGTAACATCACAATAAATCTGTCTTGCATGAGTACCTTTTATCAAATTTTCCTTAAACTAGGGCAGTCACCAAAGATGGAATTCTGATCACTATAAACACAACAGGTCTGTTACCCCTTTGACCACCATGCAGCACTAATTAATGGAGATCCCTATGGCTTCCTCTATCAGAGACTGCCAGTCAGATAGATTCTTCCAGAAAAGGGAAATCTTGTGGACTACATAGATAAGGGAAGGGAATAAAATCACAAAACCATTAAAATAAGTGTAAACATGTGTGAGAGTGTCTGCTCATGTGTACATGTTCAGAAATGTGTATGTGTTGTATTAAAAATCAGTGCAGTTAATTTCAAAACGTGATTGATAGATTGATAAAAAAATTATTCAAAACTTCAATAAATCAAGTCATCCTACAAAGCGAAGGGCAAATTTTAGATTTGATAATAAATGTTGACATTCTCTGTGTTAGAAAAAAAAGCCAGTGTTATTAATGCTTAGAGAATGCTAGTTAATAAGAGAAAATAATCACTGAGGACCAATTTAGTTGGGAGGTGAGTGGAAAAGGCTTCTCTGAAATATGAATATTTGAGCTGTGAGAGGAAGGATGGGCAATTGTTAACCAGGAGAAATAAGGAAAGGACAAGCATTTCGGGCTGAGAGAACAGAATTCACGGTTGCCCTGTGGGTCAGTGAGCTTGAGATTGGAAGGGATTTCAGAGGCCAGTGAGATAGAGAGCAGAGTGGGTGAGGCCCACAAGTCCAGCTCCTCTACTTTTCCTTGAGTGCCTCTCAGTTTGGTAATTTTATGTTCATTTGCGGGTCAGAGGACCTGAGTGTTTTTGCTCACCATTATCTTTCCAAGGGCTTACATGGTGCCCAGTACATAGTGCGTGCCCAACACCTGCAAATGTTAGATGGACAATAAAGACTGAGACTCAATGCATCAACTATGACACAAAAAAGAAATCTGCAAGCTCATGTATGCCTGAATATAGACACAAAATTGAACGATCAAGTTAAATCAAATGCGTTCATATCTATTTTAAGAGAATAATACATCACAAATAAGTAACACCTATTCTAGGAATGGGAAGCTGGTTTAATACTGTGATGTTAGTTAACAGAATTCATCATGAAAATAGGTCACTGAAGAGAAATCACAACCATAATCACAGTAGAAAATGCCTTTGAGAAAATGTAACAGCCATTACCGTGGTTAGCACCCAGACAGAGCCTCTTACTAAATGAAGAAACTAAAGAAAATTTCTTAAACCAATAAAGAGCGATTGTTTTATAGCCTCAGCCAACAGAATATTCTACATTAAAACACTAAAATATTTGTGTTAGATTTACGAACAGACCAAGGCAGTCTACTCCAATCATTCGATACTCTGCAGAACATTTAAAGATATTGATGAGATGAGAACAGGAAATTGGCCTGAGTACTGAGCATCAGAAATAATCACATTATTTGTAGATGATATTGTGGACACTAAGGTGAAACAATAACAATCAATACAGAACTATTATGTTACTATTATGTGCTATCAGTGAGTCACATCTTCTGTAAAATGGTTAGAGAAGGTAATAGAAAAAGCAAATCACATTAGGAATTAACTAGACAGTACCTCGTGCATAATGGATCTCCAGTAAGTAGGTAGTGAATAAATGATTGGACATAGGAAGTCCAACAGGAGCCTACAATTATGGGAAAGAGTAGAGAAGAGATGGAGACACCCCAGAAACTAACTCTTATTGAAAAGAGGCTCTAGATTCCAGAAGAGAGAGAAGGAAACACAGCAAGTGCTGGAAAAGATTGATTTCAGTAGAAACTAAAGTACGTTCAAAGTCTAGAGACTGCACCATCATAGACTAAATAAAAACGGGACTGTCCCAGTCTCATCACTCAAGAGGTAAGTCTAGAGTATCCACTTTCTCTCCTCTTTTCCTTTTTGCTCCACCAGCCCTCACTGGGACACTATGACCCTCACTGAAGCTTCCTGTTCTCTGAGGTCTGTCCTTGCAAAGTCCAATTGGATTTTCACCTAAGCAGGAATCAGAAAATTATAGGAAAAGGGCAAGAGGGACATGTTATTATCATCTCAAGTGTTGAATTCTCAGAGGTCCTCATTAAATAAATTTCTCTTTTGACTTTCCTCTTTCCAAACAACTCAGCTCCCTTGGGGTACAAAGATAAAAGAATGGAAAATTTTCAGCCATGTTGTGTCTGTGTGCAGGCAACAGTGGGGAAAAAGAGGGTATTTTCTCCAAAGAAAAATTCTTCTTTGGTTTGACTTTAATGTGGTAAGATGTCCCTTAAGGTTGTTTAATTTCTACAGGATCTGAACCCAGCTACTGTCAATCACACCAATGATAATACTAGAATTAGAAATGAGCATGGGGGTGCAGATATGTTTCCAATTTGCTCTCTCTCCCAGTCTTTGCCTGAAACTGGACCTCTTCTACACCAACTGAACATTTGTAACTGTCAGAAATTTGTTGAGTGGATTTCACCTTCTTTCTTCCATTAATCCATCTGTTAATTTCAGAATGTCCTCTTTTTCATATACATTTTACTGACACGTAAAATTTAGGTAATTTGCCTCTGTAAAGAAAAAACCCAGATCTAATAGTAGTATAAATGATGGAATAGAAAAGGAAACAAGAACTATGGTTTAGACAGCATGTTTCCCACATGATGAACAAAAGGGAGTAGTTACAGAAGGGCATATTACACACATCTTGGGTGCTGTAATGGACTGAATTGTCTGCCCTCAAAATTCACTCCTTGAGACCCTAATCTCCAGTACCTCAGAATGTAACTGTATTTGGAGAAAAGGGCCTTTAAAGAGGTAATGAAGCTAAAAAGGGGTCACTAGGCTGGGCCTTAATCCAATTTGACTGATGTCTTTATAGGAAGAGGAGATAAGGTCATGCAGAGAGACACTGGCAGCATTCATGCACAGAGAGACGACCATGTGAAGAGACAGCAAGAGGCAGCCATCTGCTAGCCAAGGAGAGAGGCCTCAGAGGAAACCAACCTTGCTGGTACATGATCTTGGCCTTCCAGCCTCCAGGATGGTGAGAACATAAATGTCTGTGGTTTAAGTCACCTAGTCATTGTATTTTGTTATGCCAGCCCTAGCTGACTAGGGGAGGAAAAATTCAAGATCCTCTTGCCCCATCTTTTTACTCCAGTCATGTCTTCTTTAATTATTTCACTGGAGGCTGTGAAAAGCTTTGCACAGCTGCAATTGGACAGCACCTGCCTCAGGCCCATGCCACATTCCTCCTGCTTCCTGCCCTGAGGCTTCTCTGATACCATAGTATGTGACACCTGAGGGAATCTGCTCTGTACCCATAAATGTGCAAATCAGAAATGTGGGGATGTTAATCCCTCTGGGATCACCCTTGGCCAATAGAAGACATGAGCTGATTTCATCTATCTAGGGGAAAGTTCTGAGATGCATTTCATAATGCACCTCAGAAGGGTTTGGTGGCATTGGGCACCAGTCACCCATAGAGGGATCAAAATGATAATGGTTCCTTTCAGCGTTTTTCTTTCCTTCTCAGTTTGACTCCCACTGTTCTGTACTCCCACTCCTTAAGATCTAATTTCTACCCAAAAAAACCCATCTGCACACAGCCTTTGTGTTGAAGGGCTGCTTTCAAGGAAACACATCATAAGATGGGAGAAGGGCAGTAAAATGATGCTTTGGCTTATAAAATAGTAATAAAATTGCTAATGTTCATGAAATAACACTAAACTCTTTGTAGCTATATTAACAGATCTTGTCCTTGTTATACCTCAATGTCTCCATGTATGCTGTTTCTTTTTTGGGTTTTTTTGGTGAGGAAGATTAGTCCTGAGCTAACATCTGTGCCAATCTTCCTTTATTTGTATGAGGGTCACCACCATGTCATGGCTTGATGAGTGGTGTAGGTCTGCACCTGGGATCCGAACCCACAACCTCAGGCTGTTGAAGCGGAGTGTGCCGGACCCAACCACTATGCCATGGGGCTGGCCCTACTGTTTCTGATTTTAAAGTTGACTCAGAAATGCCAGTGATAAGAATTTGCCATTCAGGAACATGCATATTCGTGTAAAATGTTCTGTGTACACAGTTATTCATTGCAGCATTGCTTGTTATATAAAAGTATCAGCAAGAACCTGCCTATGAGTCACTAGGGAACTACTTAGATAAGTGAGGGTACACTTGTATGATACAATACCATGAAACCAAAGAGAAGCAAGGGATATGTGTAATACACACACATACACACACACACACACACACACACACACACAAACTGCTCTAGCTAACAAATTCAGCAAGGTTTCAGCGTATAATACCAACACAGAAAAGTCAATGTGAGAAAAGGGAACCCTCATCCACTGCTGGTGGGAATGCAAACTGGTGCAGCCACTATGGAAAACAGTATGGAGATTCCTCAAAAAAGTAAAATTACAACTACCATACGATGCAGCTATCCCATTACTGGGTATCTACCCAAACAATTTGAAATCAACAATCCAAAGTAACATATGTACCCCTATGTTCACTGCAGCACTATTCACGATAGCCAAGACATGGAAGCAACCCAGGTGCCCATCAACTGATGATTGGATAAAGAAGATGTGGTATATATACACAATGGAATATTACTCAGCCAGAAAAAAGACAAATTCATCCCATTTACAACAATGTGGAAAGAACTGGAGGGAATTATACTAAGCGAAATAAGCCAGACTGAGAAAGACAAACACCAGATGATTTCACTCATGTGTGGAATATAAACAAGCACATGGACAAAGAAAACAGTTCAGTGGTTACCAAGGGAAGGGGGGTAGGGGGTGGGCACAGGTGGTGAAGGGGAGCACTTATGTGGTGACACACAAGAAATGATGTACAACTGAAATTTCACAATGATATAAACCGTTATGATCTCAAATTTTTTTAAAAAGTCAATGTGCTTCTATACACAGTGGTTGACAATCTGAAAAGGAAATTTTAAAAACTTTATTTACAATTGCATCAAAAAGAATAAAATTCTTAGGGATATATTTAGTGAAAGACATAAAGGACTTGTACACTGAAAACTACAAAACTTTGCTGAAAAAAGTTACAGAGGACCTAAATAAAACAAGGGTGAGATACAACTACACACCAATTAGAAATAAAGAATTGTCTATTTCATTTATATGAAATGTCTAAAGAATGAAAGCACAAATCTATAGAGACACAAAGTAGATTTGTGGCAGCTTAGAGAGTAAGGAAGTAGGAAAATGGGGGTATGACAGTCAAAGGGTACTTTTGGGGTGACACAAAGGTTCTAAAATTGTGATGGTTGCACCACTTTGTGAACATACTAAACAACATTGAATCGTATAGTTTTAAATGGGTAGATTTTATGGCATGCAAATTATATCTCAATATAGCCATTGCAGAAACCAAACAAGAGAAAATCATGATAGTAAGTATATCATTAGGAGCATAAAAAATTTAACGTCTCTGAGCACCTAGAGCATAAGGTGCAACAAGCTTTAGCTACCACTATATTTTTACTTCTAAATGTTAAAACAATTTAAGACTATTGTAATCAAAAGAGTATGATATGGGCATAAGTAAATATTACTGGCATGGAAGAGTCTAGAAATTGATACAGGTATATATAGGAATTTATCGTTTAGTAAAGGTGGAATTTCAAATCAGTAGGTCAAGAATAGTTTATCAATAAATGGGTACTGCAACAAGTGGCCATCTTTCTGGAGGAAAAATATTGGATCCACTATTCCACACCACATGCCAAAAAACATTCTTTGAGGATTAAAGATTAAAATGTTGTTGAAAATAATACATTTTAGAAGGAAATTAGAAGATCTGCATGTAATCTAGAGTTTGAAGAGAATTTTTAAGGCAAGGCAGGAAACCCAGAAATTATTTTTTAAAAAAGACTCTTTTGGCTACATAAAAATTAAATATTTTTATAGCAACATATGAAATATTCACATAGCAAAATATTTGTCAATTCAATAGATGAATAAAACATTTAATAACACACATGAACAATTCTTGGTAAAATGTGCTGGTAAAACAGAATTTTAAAAGAACTTTATTAATTCCACAAAGGGCACCCACTGAAAACCACAGCAGACATGACCACTGGAGAAACCTTAGAGCCATTCCTGAATAAATGAGGAAGGCCAGGTATCAGGATGATGTCAAAACTTAGTATGGGAGGTCCCAGACCCTATTGTAAGATGGGAAAAATAAAAACATAAATATATATTTGAAGAAGAAATAAAGTTACAGAAAAATGTCATTAAATTCAAAACACAGAGGAATCAATGATTGGAGTTTAGCGTGTTGCTGTGGACAGAGTTTTGGGACCCCTCTCCCTGGTCTAACAGGCAAATCCAGCAAGCAAACTGCATAGGCTTGGAGTGAGTACAATAAAATCCATGCCATACCGTGACACAGCCGTGCGGGCCATCTTCAGCCTGTGTCAAACGACCTCGTGACCCCACATCTCAAGACCAAAGATGCCAACTGGACAGATCCACAACAGGAGGGGATGAAGGGGCACCTCACTCTCACGTTTCCCAGCTGCGTTTCTTGGAGATTGAGGGACTAATTAGCGACCCTGGTCCTTGCCTCCCTCCACACACAGACAGCGTCAGCATCTCTGGTTTTGATGCGAGGGCTTTAAACACTTTTGGTAAGGTTTTAAACATTTATGGTGATGTTTTAAACATTTATGGTAAAGTTCTAAACATTTATGGTAAGGTGGAAATGGGGTTTTCACACTGGATCTTCCTGGATGACGGACCTCTCCTATCTGATGAGAGTTTGACTTTCAAGTTCCAGTCATGTCCTGGTTTTTTGGTTCTGTAGGGAGGAGAGATGTAGGCAGGTCATAGCTGCCTACATCTTACCTGGCTGGCTGCAGTCAGCTCC